>NC_060268.1:66465431-66533500 GCF_021613505.1 Equus quagga
CCATCTGAAGGAGGGTCTCTTACATACCAACAGTATGTAAACAGACATGGAAGGGTAGAGCAAGACCTTTTCAACTTTCTAAAAATTTTTAATGGTGATAAAATACACACAACATAAAATTTACCTAGAAGTGGAATTTCTGGATGTATGATAATTATATTTTTAATTTTTTGAGGAAGCACCATGCAATTTTAAAAGTAACCATCCTAATGAGTGTGAGGTGGTTTAAACTTTTTTGACCACTATCTGCTGTAAAAAATATATTTTACATCTAACCTATAGTGTATACACGTGCACACACATGCCTGTAGCTAAAACAGAAGTTTTGCAAAATAAATTATGCTTATTACATGGGACGTGCTTTCCTATTTTTATTCTATGTAATATAAAAAATGCTGGTTATGACCCACTAGATTGCCTTCATGGTCCACTAGTGGATCCCAGACTGTAGTTTGAAAAACACTGGCATAGAAAGCAGAGTGGAGATCGTGTGTTTTCCTAGAGGCCATGAGATTGTCTGTTCTCTCCGCTGCCGCCAGCAGGCTCCACTCTGATCCAGAGGGATGACTCTCCTTTCTTTTTGTAAAGATGTTGAGGGAAAAAAAACCTGGGAAGGAGGGGAAGAGGGAAGAGAGAAGGAAGTCATCCGGTATAGCAAATGGTGTGGGAGCCCACATCCCACATCAAAGTGCTCGATGCCAAGGAGAGCCCCGACGTGGGGTCCCGGTACCCAGCACATGGCCCCATCGTCCCAGTCTTTCCCTGCCTACCCTAGCCCGGGCTTGGCCAGCTAATCCCTGGTGTTCCCCCATGAGGGTAGGCTGTCTGAGTGTGTCCTCTACCACACAGGAGGGACAGAGCTTGTCCCCGTGAGGAAAGCATACCCTGACCACATACTCTCACAGTCGGGCGTGCCTGGCTCTTTCCCTGCAGCTACCCTAGATGGAGAGCCCCCTCCCACTGGGTGGGAGTCCCTTTCCTTCACTGTATGGACGGACTGCAGGCTTCTAATTGGTACTCATCCATTGGGGGCACAAAGTGAGGTGCCAAGGGGTCAGGATTGGAGACAGGAGTGGCAGGCCAGGGCCCCAGGAGCCAAGCCCTAGAGTCTGGGTCACTTGTCACTCATTTTCAGCAAATGATCCAGCAAATGCTTCAGTTTCCCACGATAGAGAAAGATGGTGGGAGAGATATAAAGGAGACAGTGACTATTAAAGGAGGATATGCAAGGGCAGGAAGGGCACTTCCATTTCCAGGACACTGGATTCAAACCCTGGTCCAGGCCCTTAGTAGGTGTATGACCTTAGGAAATCACTTCCCCTCTCTGTGCCTCAGTTTCCTTCTTCGTAGATTGGCAATAATCATGGTATAGTTCCTACATTTTTATTTTATTTTATTTTTTTTAAAGATTTTATTTTTCCTTTTTCTCCCCAAAGCCCCCAAGTACATAGTTGTATATTCTTCATTGTGGGTCCTTCTAGTTGTGGCATGTGGGACGCTGCCTCAGCGTGGTTTGATGAGCAGTGCCATGTCCGCGCCCAGGATTCGAACCAACGAAACACTGGGCCGCCTGCAGCGGAGTGCGCGAACTTAACCACTCGGCCACGGGGCCAGCCCCCCTACATTTTTATTTTTAACTAACTTTTTTATTGTGGTAAAATTCACATAAGAAAATTCACTATTTTAAGGTATACAATTCAGTGACATTTAGTACACTCACAATCTTCTACAACCATCCCATCTATCTAGTTCCAGAATATTTTCATTACCCTGAAACATAACCGTGAAACAGTCACTCCCCATTTTTCCCTCCCCCGTCGTCTGGCAACCACCAGTCTGCTTTCTATGTCTATGCATTTAACTAACTATTCTGGATATTTCTTATAAATGGAATCATACAATATGCATTCTTTGTGGCTGACTTCTTTCCACTTAGCATAATGTGTTCAAGGTTCATCCATGTTGTGTGTATCAGAATGTCATTCCTTTTTATGGCTGAACAATATTCCACTGTATGGCTGGACCACGTTTTGTTTATTCATTCATCAGTTGATAGCCGTTTGGGTTGTTTCCACCTTTTGGCTATTGTGAATAATGCTGCTGTGAACGTTCATGTGCGAGTTTCTGTTTAAATATCTGTTTTCAGTTCTTTGGGGTATATACCTATGAGTAGAATTGTTGGATCATACGGAAAGTCTGTGTGTAACTCTTTGAGGAGCTGCCCCTACTTTTTGGGACAGGTCCATAGAGCACTCGGCACTGCGTCCGACACAGACCAGTGATAAAAACAGTAGTCAGCAGCAGCAGCAGCACTGGTGCCAGCCAAGTGCCAGGTGCTCCTCTAAGCATTTTACTGGTAGTGACACATTTCATCCACATTATCCTGTGAGGGGAATATTATTATTATTCCCATTTTACAGAGGGGGACTGAGGCCCGAGGAGTGTTAAGTGATTTGTCCAAGGTGTGTAATCGCTGTTCTGACCCAGGTGGAGTTAAGGCCCAGGGGGCAGTGTGAAGGTCACAGGGAGGCCAATTTCAGCCCAGTAGAAGGATGTCCTCACTCTCGCAACTCTGCAGTTTGAGGAGCTGCTTCCGTCAGTAGTGAGCACTTTGTCCCTGGAGGTATGTAGCCGGGGCTAGTGAGCCTTGAGGAGTTGCTGGGTAGTAAGATCCCTGAGGTCATCTACTGGCCCCGCTAGGAAGCACAGGAATTGAAGTGGTCCCTGGACGCCAGCACCTCAGAGCCAGAAGGAGGTGACGTCATGGAGGGTATTGGGGGGACTCCTGCTCTCCTTGGACCGGGCAGCCTGCACCTCTGGCTGGGTGAGGCCCTGGGGATTGGGCTGACTCCAGGCCTGGGCTCCGAGCCCTGGGCCTGCTGCCTGGTCATTTCTGACTCTCTTGTTTCCTTCCTTGAAGCCGGAGGAGGTGCAGGAGGCGCAGGCCCCAGGGCTGGATGACACCCTCACTGAGACCCCATCTGTGGCTGTGGTACAACCGGTGCCCGGGGCACACCCTGTGCCAGTGTATGCCTACTCCATCAAAGACCCCTCCTACAGAGAGGTAAGGTTCTCCCCAGCCCCCACCTCCCCTCCCGAAGGCCCAGATCCCCCCAGGCAGAAAGAGGTGGAGCAGGGATGAGAATCCAGGCCTTAATGAGCACCTACTCCATGTTCTCCCTCGCTCTTGGCTGCCTTGTCAGGAAGCTCCCCTCTAAGCATGAGCCACTCCCAGGGCAATCAGGCCAGCAGAGGTCGGTGGTCAGCAGGCAGGGCCTGTGTGCGTGGCCGCCTGGGAGGGCTTTCTGTAAGGAGAGAGGCGTGATCTGCATGGCAGAGAGCAGAGGGAACAGCAGGAGCAAAGGCTCCTGCCCCCCACATCCAGGTCTCTGCCTACCACCCCGGTGTCCCTAGAGGCTTCTGACCCAGCCTTTTGGCTCCCTATTGCACAGGAGGTCACCAGCACAGCCACACCACAGAAGAGGAAGTCCTGCCAGACCGAGTGCCCCAGGAAGCTCATCAAGATGGAGTCTGAAGAGAAGGAGGGAAGGTTGGCCCAGAGCTCCCCCGAGCAACCCAGACCCAGCACCTCCAAGGCAGTCTCGCCATCCCGCCTGGACAGGCCTCCCAGCTCCAAGAGCCCTGTCATAGGAAACGAGGACTTCCTGCCCAACAGCAACCACACACCTGACCACCCTGTGGAGGCAGGTAGGCAGGTAGGCGGGCAGCAGAGGCTGAGGCCTGCATGCTGTCTTCCGGGGACTGGGTGGAGCCCCTCTTCTGCATCCTTACACCACCCAGGGAGCCCAAAGCCACCAGTATTCCCTGTGTGTCCTGCTCTCAGCTCCCACCTGATGGGGCAGGGAAAGCCCACGGTTTTCCTGTGGGATTAACAGGGATCCACCTTACCTCTGCGTTGCCGGGATTCAGTGTGGGGAGCCTGAGGGGCTGAGGCCCACAGTTCCATAGCTCCTTCCCCCAAGACACCCTACAGTGCCCAGAACTCTGCCTCTCCACAGGGTGCTCTCCCCGAGAAATGTTTGTGAGTAGGTGCCTAGCACACTCCCAGAGAGGACTTGGATAAAGTCTGCACCCATCAGTTCCCAAATTTTTCTGCAAAGGCCACCCACCTAAGGTACTTCATTTGTCCTAGATATTTTTTATGGGCACTGCCAGGCAGGGAGTCCTTGGGCATGAGTTTAGATCAACCCATAAAATTCTGCAACATTTAAGACAGTTCTTCCTAGATCTGCTTCACCTGGAGTCCAGCTTTGCTTTCATTCTAGGTCCTAGACTGAGCCCCGTCCCGGCTCACACACTGAGTCCCAAGTGACATTCCTTGCTCACAAATGCTGTTGGTAATCAAAAGGGGCTGAGAATTGGAAGAAACCAACGTGCTTCTTTAAGATTGCAAAAGGTGGGGCCGGCCCAGTGGCGCAGGAGTTAAGTTCGCACGTTCTGCTTCAGCGGCCCGGGGTTCCCCGGTTCAGATCCCGGGTGTGGACGTGGCACCACTTGGCACGCCATGCTGTGGTAGGCATCTCACATAGAAAGTAGAGGAGGATGGGCACGGATGTTAGCTCGGGGTCAGGCTTCCTCAGCAAAAAGAGGAGAACTGGCAGTAGTTAGCTCAGGACTAATCTTCCTCAAAAAAAAGATTGCAGAAAGTGTCAAACCTCTACAGGGAGGAAATTCTGAATTTAGCCAGCAGCTGAATTAAGTATTCACAGGCAGGGCATAGCAGGCAGTGATGCAAAGCCGCTTTAAGTAAACAGATTCACACAGGCGCACACGGTGAATGTTCACATCCCCCCTTGCAGGGCACACGTCACCCACCCAGTCCAGTGGTCTGCAAGGATTCCCACGGGAGGACACCCCGGATCCCACCCAGCAGGCATCCCCGGCAGGGCCTAACGCTGTCTCCCCTGCCCTGTTTCAGAGGAACGCGTTGTGGTGATCAGCAGCTCAGAAGACTCAGATGCCGAAAACTCGGTGAGTGGCCCAGAAGTTTGGCCCAGGACCCTGGCCTCCCCCAATTTCAGGTCCCAAGGGGCACAGCCACAGCAGGTGACTCTCAGACTCACCTTGCACCTAGACTCACCTTGCACCTGGGGAATTTCCAGCGCAGCCATGAGTCCTGAACTGTCCTGAGGACAGTCTCCAAATGCCAGCTGCGGGCCTGGGGCACCCCAGCCCTTCTCCATACTGGGGCAGGAGCCTTTAGTAACCACATGTACTCTTCTAAAAAGCTGATAGAATGCTTACTTCCTGAGCCCTGTCTCTTTTCTCGACTAGCCAATACCTTTGTCTGGAGCTTCCTTATGCATTTTCTGTCCTCTTAAGTCCTCAGTGAGGGGGGTGGACAAGAACCCATTGCCTGGTTAATCGCAGCCACTTAGGGCCAGTGCAGGGGTGTGAGGGCATGGGCAGCACTGTCCAGGGCCCAAACAGGCAAGTTTTCATTCCATGTAAGGAAGAACTTCTTTACAGCCATCCCACAATGGAACAAGTGGCCTTGTGGGTTGTAACCCTTCTGTCTCTGGAGGTTTGTTAATGGAGGCTGAGCTGTCACCTGTCCAGGGGAACGGGGATCTGAACAGAGTGAAAGGTTGGCCTGGGTGGTCCCCAAGGTCCCTTCCAGCCCTTAGTCTGAGGTTCTGTGTTGGAAAGCGCGTGGAGCCCACGGAGACCGATGCGCCACACTCCTCGCCAGCCCACCTGCTGCAGAGAGCGCGAGGAGCATCCCACCGCTGCCGGCGTCTTATCCGTCTGCCACGTGGCGCATGCCGCCCCCCGCCTTTGCCTTCCCACGATTCCACCAAGCAAGCTGCTGTCTCTGATGTCGAGTGTCCCAGCCAGACTGCCAGTCACCAGGAGCATGCTGCCATCCACCGTGGGATCAGCTTCCTGTCACGCAGAGCACAAGGAAGTACCCGCCTTCGCCACTTATTCCGCTTGCCCCTCAAAGTGTATTGTGCCCCAATGTGGACTTGTCCTCCCACCGCGGTCCAAGCCGCCACCCCTGCCACCACAGGGCCTCCCAACCCTCCTGCCAATCCCCAGGAGTGTCCTGCCCACCTCCAAACAGCAAGTGGCCGACCCCGACGGGCGAGACGCGCAGTGCGATCCCGCGGCCACTCTCTCCGGGGCTCCCCCCATGTAGCCCAGTGGCTGAACAACTTCTTTGCCCTTCCTCTCTCCTCTGTGGCTCCTCAGCTTGACGCCTGTCTCAGAGGGGGCGTGGGAGGAAGCAGAACACCCCAGACTCTTGGGACAGGAGTCTCCCCCAGGGATTCTGACAGAGCCCCCATAGAGAATCCCCAAGTCCAGGTCCCAGTGGAAGTCCCTCCAATTGCAGTCCTACCACCCCACCCTCCAGAGAAGCCTCCCGCCAGCCTGGGTCCCCCTCAGGCAAGCCTCTGAGAGCCCCTACTGCCTCGTCTTCTATAGCTGCTGGCCACCATCTTGTAACCCTGCAGCCAAACATCCACGCCCTGCTCCCTGAGCCTCTGGCCCACTGCCCAGCCCAGCCCAGCCCACGTACTAAAGGTCCTGCACACACTAGGCATTCAGTATATCTTGATCAAGGAGGAAACCAGGGAACGAATGGCTACATGGACTCTGGCAGAAAGACTTAAGTCCTCTTCAGCCAAGAGGTCATGTGACGACTGAGATTCAGGCCACCCTTCCACACATCCCTGGGCCTCTGTCCACCAAAAGAAAGCTTCTCTTGCCCTTTGTACCTCCCACTGCCCCATCCCCCCACCCCAAGCCTTTCCACTGGGCCTCTGCCAGGATCTGAGCCCATGAGGGCAGAGACTGTGTCCATCCTGGGACCTGGCAGATGTGGCTGCTCAATAAATATTTGTTGAAAGATACCCTTGCAAACCCTTCTTCCATGACCATCAGCTTCCCTGCTGGACTTAGTTCTTCCCTGCAGGCGGCTTTGCCTCCTCCCTGCACGGAAACTTGGTTCTCCTGTGGGAAAACTTTCTCTTTCTCCCACACCCTATGAGCATCAGAAGTGGGAGGTGGGGTCAAGGCCCTCTGTGCCTCCTGGACTGTTTCAGTCCCACCATCTGGTAAGATCTCCTGCGCCTTTGAGGTTCCAGGTCTCCAGGGGAACCCTACTTTCCCCAGGCCCTCAGATCTCCTCCCACCTCACCCCACACAGGGAAGGCCCTGGCATCTGCCTCCTAGGTTTCCTGTCCCCACCTTCTTCCTGGGTGACTTCAGCATCCACCACCCTGACCTCTGCACTCTTTGAGCTCTTGAGGGTCTTCACTCTATTCTGCTGCAGCCGCCAACCACATGGCCACACCCTGGACCTCACCATCACTGAGAATTGGCCCACTCAGACTGACCACAGCCTCCTGTCCCTCAGCTCTATCAGTTCCTTTCAGGTCCTCTGCTCTCCCTCGCAGCTTCACCTGTAGTTCTGGCTGCTCCTCCTCCCTCTCTTTTGGGTCCCTATTCTTTTAAATATTGTTCTTCCCGCTTTGCTTCTGGGCCCTCTTCTCTTTTTAGTCTGTGTCCTCTCCCTGGTGACCTAGCTCCACCCATGGCTTCAGTTACTGCCCAGGAGCTGCTGATGTCCAGCACTCACTCCTGCCTGCCAGACCAGTGTAGCCAATGGCCTTCCGATGTCTCCACTCGGATGCCCCATAAACACGTCAAACTTGCCCTCAGATGCCCTATAGAAACCTCAAATTTTGTCTCTTGGCCTCCCTTATCGGCAAGTTGTACCAATCTGCCCAGTTACACAAGCCGAGACCCCAGAGCTGCCCTGCACAACCCCCCTTTTTATTATTCCTCACACTCAGTCAATTTTTGAGTCTTATCTTTACATGTTCTGAATTCCTCCGAAATCCGAGCCCTTCTTTCCATCCTGTAAGATTAAAACTGACCCTGGGTGGAGGTAGAAGCCTGGGAAGGGAAGCTAGAGAAGAGGATTGAAATGCCACCGGTCTTCACGAGAGTCAAGTGGAGGAACTGAAACCAGCAATATTTAGGGGGTGGGGTGTCAGTCGAATCCTCAGCTGTCAACAAAGAGTTACTAGGTGATGTCTGAGGTTAATCAAGGAAGGAGGTAGAAGCACCTTTCAGGTTATGAAGAATTAAACAATTAGAAGCAGCTGCTCACCTTTGGAGACGATGTCTGGAGGCGAGAGCCAGAGGACCACCACTTTTGTGTAGGTATTCGTCAGACACATTTTTTTTTTTTTTTGGTGAGGAAGATTAGCCCTGAGCTAACATCTGTTGCCAATCTTCCTCTTTTTGCTTGAGGAAGATTGTCCCTGAGCTAACGTCTGTGCCAGTCTTCCTCTATTTTGTGTGTGGGACACCGCCACAGCATGGCTTGATGAGTGGTGTGTAGGTTTGCACCTGGGATCCAAACCTGTGAACCCTGGGCTGCTGAAGCAGAGCATGCACACTTAACTGCTGCACCACTGGGCTGGTCCCCTAGACACACATTTTTTAATTTAACCATTACAGGTGTCCCAAGCTTTTTGGGAAAAAAAAGTTTTAAAGAAAATAAATTAGGTCCCTCTCGTGCATTTCTCACGCAGCTCCCATGCCCCCTTCCAGACTCCTTGGTTCTCTTAGAGTACCCATGGCAACTTGGAGGGGGTAGGGTGACATTCACAGGGTGTGCCAGCCTTCCGCACACCGATGCCCACTCCATGAAGTTTATCTGACTTTACAGTGTGAAAGTTGTAGAATACTGGCCTGCTAAGAAATCACCTTTTCAAGTGTACCAGGGCACATAGGCACCCCTTGCCTGCCCTCACCCAGCTCCGGCTGCAGCTGTGCCAGTTGGTGGACTCTAGCTAGACGTGGCGGGTGGCTCTGGTGTAGGCCTGGCATTGTGGAGTGACTGCTTAAGCAGGAAGAGTGCTCTATAAGAGACCTCCCCCTGCTGGAAGAGGCAGTGGGGCCATAGTTGGGTGGAGGGGCAAGACCCTCATGGTGGAGACCTGGAGTGAGGACCATGCTTAAAAACGAGGGTGAGTCAGCAGTGCCTCCTCTATTGTGGGCCTTATGTTAGGATCCAAGGCAGAAAAGGATGGGAGTTCTCACCCACTCGTGCACAGATGACTGGCCCCAGAGTGCAGCAGCAGCAGGACCAAGTGGAAGCAGGAGGGGGCCCAGCCAAGGGGCAGCCCCTGGTAGAAGTGGCAGTGGTGACTGGAAGTGCAAGGGAGGCCTGTGAGGAGCAGCTGATCCAGGGGAGGGGCTGTGATGCTGGTGAGTGTGTTAGAAAAAGAAACAGGTGCCCGTCTGGGAAGATGGGAGCCATGTCCCCTGAGGGACAGCAGCAGCCTGCGGAGGGGCTGGAGCAGTGGGCAGAAGGTAGTCAAGGCCACAGGCCAGCTGATGAGGTGATCCAGTTCACAGATGCATGTGAGGTAGTTTTGGGGCCTTAAAAACTGCAAGAGCTGGGGTTTTGTTTCTGCGGCAAACAGCAATGTGTGTGTCTTGCCAAACTGATCCCAGCTGTTACTTAAGCTTGGGTGCTGAGAAAGTTCCTCAGCAGCTTGGGGACTCTTGATAAGAATTAATGCCAGATACTAGATAATTAATGTCTTCAGGTGACTGGATGCTGAATATCAGAGTCTGGCTCTTGTCTGATCTGCTGATGACCAAACATGGAATGAATGAATCAGTAATTAGGACAGTCATTCTCAGCCCTGGCTGTACCCTGGAATCACTTGGGGGGTTTTACCAAGGACAGATTCCTGGGTCCCACCCCCAGAGATTTTAATTGAATTGGTCTAGGGTTCAGCCTGGGCATCAAGATTTCTAAAGCTGCTAATGCACAGCCAAAGTAGAGGACTGCTGAACTGGGGGCACGAGTTCCACATTTGTGTCAGAGAAGCGCTGCACATTTGTGTAGGTATCAGCTTTGAATGAAGGCGACATGTACCTCCTGGGCTATGATCCAGCAGGGAGAGGAGACACTGGATCCTCCAGATCAACCTCCTAGACTTTAGGAAGGTGATTAAAATGTCAACCCAGCTGCTCCCTATGACCACATTTGGTATGGTCATTAGACCTGCTGTGTTGAGTTGGAATGCTCTTGACCTGCTAAGTTGACCTGTGATGAAGATAAGTGAAACATAGCTCATGAACCAGATTGCATGTGTACCTTGGAAAAGTCCTGGATCCCACATGGCTTGGTCTGAGCACAGTTTTGCAGTCAAAGAAACAGTTCATTAACCAAGCAGAATAAATAAATTCCAGTATTTACTTGCATCTTTCAAAGAGTGTTAAAAGGCGTCCAATTCCTAACTCACAGCAGCACTTCTTAAATTCCTCTCCCCTTTCCTGTGGCTCTCATCGTCTCCCCCTCCCTAGTTCCTCAAAGCCGCTCCCCACTTTTCACTTTCCAGTCCTTGCACATGGGCTCTCGTCTCTTCCCCGCTCCATTCCCTCTGCTGCATTCCTTTTCCCTTCCAAGCAATCTCAGCCTTTTCCAAGGAAAGGCCCTCTCCTGGCTTGGGTTTTGGGCTCTACTACTGTCCCTCTCTGCTCCCGATTGTAATAAGGCCAGAAGTGGGGGTGTCGGGGTGGGTCTTGAGGGTTTCCTTTAGTGAGCAGAGCCAGAAAGACATCCTGTGCCAGAGTCTCTATGGGCGGATTGCCCTCTGTTAAACTTGGGTCTTTAGAAAAGTCTTTTCGGGGGTCAGCCTGGTGGGTGGCAGAGTGGTTAGGTTCACACACTCTGCTTTCAGTGGCCTGGGGTTCACTGGTTCAGATCCTGGGTGCGGACCTATGCACTGCTTATCAAGCCATGCTGTGGCTGCGTCCCACATAGAACTAGAAGGAAGAGAACAAAAGAAAGAGATGAAAGGGGCCAGGTTAAGTTCCTACACTCTGCTTCGGCAGCCTAGGGTTTCGCCAGTTCGGATCCTGGGCATGCACATGGCACCATTCGTCAGGCCATTGCTGAGGTGGCATCCCACATAGCACAACCAGAAGGACCTACAACTAGAATATACAACTATGCGCTGGGGCTCTGGGGAGGAAAAAAAAAGGAAGATTGGCAACAGATGGATTGGGCCAATCTTCCTCACCAAAAAGCATGCTTTTAAAAAAAAGAGTCTTGTTTTAAATGTGCTGTGTTGCTGGGATTTCAGGCAGGGAGGGGAATTGAGTTTACAGCTGGCTGGAGGTCAGTGGAAGGCCTTCCAGTGAGACCAGCCCCATAGAGGAGGCGTACTTTTTTTTTTTAAAAGATTGTCACCTGAGCTAACAACTGTTGCCAATCTTCTCTTTTTTTTCTTCTTTTTCTCCCCAAAGCCCCCCAGTACATAGTTGTATATTGTAGTTGTGAGTGTCTCTGGTTGTGCTGTGTGGGACGCCGCCTCAACGTGGCCTGATGAGCGGAGCCATGTCCATGCCTGGGATCCAAACTGGTGAAACCCTGGGCCGTCGAAGCGGAGTACATGAACTTAACCACTGGGCCACGGGACCGGCCCTGTGCTGCACTTTATGGAAGTCCTCAAGGACAAGAGGAATCTGAGAGGAAGAGCAGTTGGGGCTAGAAGACCCAGCCTTCCCTCCTTTAGCGAGCTTATCGAAAAGGGGATGTCCTTTTATTAAGGGAGCAAGCAGGGTCTTCAGTAACTGCAGGACAAAGGACATATCCGTGAGTAAAAAAGAGAAAATGACCCCGGGACAATGGGAGGCTCTAAAAATGAGATTCTGATGGCCATCATATATGACCCTGGTATAAAGAGGAGGGAGCAAGCCCCAAGATCCAGCTGTGCTGCTCTCCAGGGAGCTCCACTCTTAGAAGAGAACATCTGAAGAGAAGGCTGGCTCTAAGGCCTGAAGGAGGAGACAGGTGGAGCACTCCAGGCCACTGTAAGGGCTTCTGCAGTGTTGTTTGGAGCGAAAAGGAGAAGGAAGAAGAGAAAGCCCAATGTGCCCTGTTGGTGGGTGACAAAGAGGACTCGGCCCAGGGGACGGCTCTTCAGACATTGGCAAGAGGCAGCTGAGGCCAAGAGGAGAACATAGCAAGGGGAGTCCAGCACTTTCCACCAGCCCAAGTGCAAGAGCAGGCGCTGGAGACAGAAAACAACCGGATTTTCCCACAGGGGAGGAAGGCGGTGTCTCCCGTCCTGTCCACCAGCTAGCAACTCGAGAAAGACACCTGTAGAAGGCTCCTTACAGGAAGGAGAGGGAGCCAGGACAGTGAGACAGACTCAGAGCAAGACATGCAAAATCAGCCCCTGAAGCGTGGCCAAATCATGGAGACGGACAGTGCAAGGCATTTGGCAAAGTCTTTTATAGGACCTTATGTATAAAGTCCCAGAACTCACGGGCGTCTCTAAGCAGAACCAGCTCTAGATGGACTCAGAGTGAATGTCTGTTTCTATCAGCAACTGGAAGGAAGTCGGTGAGCCTGGGGTAGGGCTGTGAAATGCAAATTTCCACTCCTAGGAAAATCCAGCACATTTTACCTGTGGTTAGTAATGACATAGCTCTTAGCTGAAGTTTTGTTAAAACAGATGTTTCATCTAGAGAGTAGAAGGACCTAGGAGAACACGTTAATAATCTTCTGGGCCAGGGACATTAGCCAGAGGCCAGAGTTCCTGGGCTCAGTCAGCCCCAGGTGAGGCCAACTCCATCAGCCAGTCCATAAGGAGGAAAGACCTGAGGCCTGCTCTGGACTCTCCCAGCAGTGTCCCCAGTTGGCCCTGTGACATTGGCCATGTCCCTTCCTCCTGGTCTCTGGATAATGTCCTCAGGTGGCATTCACAGGAGGTTCTAAGCAGGTCACCAAAGATAGAACATCTGGATTTGGCAGCTGTGCAGATGATGAGCAATTAAATCTATATATTACGAGAGGCCCCTCCTCCCTCTTTAGCCCCAGCCTCCTGGGAGACTCTCAGAACTGGAGCCCTTCCCCTACCTGAGGCCTTTCAAACTTTTTGGGCTTGGTGCTGGAAAGAACGGAGCCTCAGGTGCCCAGCCTCGAGGACCTCTGGGCCTCAGGCTTCCCTAGCACGGGGCAGGGTAGGGGGTCCTCCAGGCTCTAAGCCTCCTTCTCCCTCCACTGCTCTCACTGCCAGGCTCTGCATGTCCACCTAGATGTGGCATTCTAGAAGCCAAGCAATCCACCCCTCCCCTCTCTGTAGGACACTGGGACCTCAGCTGGCTTTGGCTCCTGTCCCCTTCCAGAGAAACATCTGGGGATGGAGATGAGGCTCCTTCCTCCTGTTCCAAGTTCATGATATTTCTGAGTCTGCTCAGAGATGAAGTGAGGAGCAGACCCCTCCCTGCCCACCACAGCACTGCCCCCACACCCAGCACTACTCACCCATGCACACGCCTGCTCACATATTCACACACTGTGTGTCAACACAGGTCCATAATCACACCCCTCATGCACACCCGGATGCACACACACACACACAGTTCACATCTGCATTTATTCCCACACTCGTGCTTGCACATACACTCACACTTGCCTGCAGGACCGCATCCTCACTCCTACTCACTGATGCACACGCAGCGGCTCACACACACAACCCTCGCACGTGCACATGCACATTCACATCTCTTCACGCACACACATTCCCCCATGCACATGCACTCACTTGGACACGCACCTTCCCTTTCCCAATAATACATCACCCTCATGTGCACACAGATGCCCCCAGCCATACCAACTTGCTCGTGTTCCCACACATTCACATTCTTGCACACACAACCACACACACCGACTTACTGGCACATCTGTGCATTACCAGTGTGCCCCCTCTCGCCCTCCGGACCCCTGACCTGTTGGTTTCTCTGTGTTGCAGTCCTCCCGAGAACTGGATGACAGCAGCAGCGAGTCCAGTGACCTCCAGCTGGAGGGCCCCAGCTCCCTCAGGGTCCTGAACGAGAGCCTCGCCGACCCCCAAGCAGAAGACAGGCCCCTGGTTTTCTTTGACCTCATGATTGACAATGAAAGTGGGTTCTCCAGTACACCCCTACCCCTTTCTAGCTTAGTCTCTGAGTCCCCAAGTTAAGTGCAGGCAAAGCCATCTGCAAGGCCCAAGAGCCCTGAGCGCTGGCCAGTGACTGCAGGCAGAGAGTGGGCAGATTACTGCGTCTCCCCTGGGACGCCCAGCTGTACCACGAATAAGGACTTCTGCCTTGCCCAGTGCCTGAAAGCGTGAGGCGGGTGCCTCCAGGAGTTCACCTCTGCCTGGTGCTTCTCTTAGAAAGCCTGGGAACACACTTCTAAACAGAGACACAGGGCAGGAAGTCACTGCTGTGAGACCAGCAATCCAAGCAAGGCCTGAGGCTGTGACTGCACATTTCTGAGCACAGGGCCCATTCTATAGGCTGCTGCACAGGGAGGCCAACAGAGAGAGCACCCCTTCTCCTGCTAGCCCCTCTACTCCCCACTGTCCTTGGTCTGGCCTGTAGTGCCACCTGCAATGCCCTGCCCTGTAGTGTGGACTCGACATGGGGCTCACCAGCCAGCCAGAAGCAGCAGGTGTTTCCGTAGGACAAGGGAGGCATTTGCAGACCTCCCAGTGAGGCTCTGGGCCATGCTCTGAATGGAGTGGCCTGGCCAGGTGTGCTGTCTATCCCAGGGCTCTGAAGGCTGGGAGCTTTAGCTAAGTGACTGATGGGTTTGGAGGCCAGGGGGCAGGGAGTAGAGGGCCAAGTAGAAACAATGAGGGGTCTCGAGTGTAGGGGGGGTTGCGGGCTGACAGAAGACAGACAGGAGGGACCTGGATCTAAAGGGTTTGGTGAACTCTGGGGCAAGCAGCAAGGTAGCAGGGAGCTGGACTCCCAGCAGGTGAGCAAGGGGTGTTTGCAGGGCAGCCTGACCTCCCCTGCTGACCCCTGTCCCCATCACAGCCAGGGTCAGAGCCACATTTGGAGGTTGATGTTTGGTGCCCGCCGGCAGGCTGCAAAGAGGAGGTCTCTGGATGGTGGGTCGGCAGCGCTAGAGGACCCCTGTTCCCACCCAATGCCTCCCATGCCCTTGGGGCCTCACCCTGCCCTTCTCTCCTGCCCAGCCCAGAAGATTAGGCAGCTGGCGGCTGTGAACCAGGAAAGCAAGTTCCGCGTGCTCATCCAGCCCGGAGCCTCCTTCAGCGTCTACTCCAAGGCCGTCTCGCTGGAGGTGGGGCTGCAGCGCTTCCTCTGCTTCCTGAGCTCCATGCGCCACCCCATCTTGGCCTGCTATAAGCTGTGGGGGCCCAGCCTCCCCCACTTCTTCCAGGCCCTGGAGGGCATGAACAGGCTGTGGGAGTTCCAGGAGGCCATCTCGGGCTTCCTGGCCACCCTGCCCCTCATCCGGGAGCGCGTGCCCAGGGCCAGCAGCTTCAAACTCAAGAGTCTGGCCAAGACCTACCTGGTGAGAAACATGAGCGAACGCAGCGCCCTGGCCACCGTGGTGACCATGCGCGACCTGTGTCGCCTCCTTGATATCTCCCCAGGCCCCCAGCTGGCCCAGCACATCTACTCCTTCAGCAGCCTGCAGTGCTTCGCGTCCCTGCAGCCCCTGGTGCAAGCGGCTGTCCTGCTCCAGGCCGAGGCCCGCCTCCTGGCGCTCCACAACGTGAGCTTCATGGAGCTGCTGACCGCACACCGCCGTGACCCACAGCGGGGCCTGAAGAAGTACAGTGGCTACCTAAGCCCGCAGACCACCTCGCTGCCCGCTGCCCAGCCTGCTTTCAAACTGCAGGCTCTGAGTACCTACTTCAAAGGCCTGTTGGATGGGCCGGCCTTGACTCGGGCAGAAGGCGCCTCTGCCCGGCTCACCGGCCACAGCTTGGCAGAAAGGCCCTCCCAGCAGAGCTGAGAGGAGGGGAGGACTGGCTTGGAGGCTCTGGAGGCAGTGGGATGGGTTCCCTGAGCCAGGCCCCACCCATCACAGCATTTGCAAGTCCTGGTCTCCGGTACTCAGTTGTCATTTTGTTAAGAATCAGTTCTCTGGGACCAAATTCCCCTTCTCTAAAAATCCCACAGAGAAGGTTCCAGGGCCAAGCAGCCACCTTCCACTAGATCGCATTGGGGGCCCTGGGAGCAGCTCACCTAGCCTGCTGGCCCCTCCCCTCCAGGAGCCAAAACCAAGGAGGTCCTGGGGGAAGATGTCATGGCCTCTGGGCTCTCTAAGTGACCCCGTCTTGCCCCAGCCACCTGACTTGCCACTTCCATGGGTGTCCTTGCAGCTCTTCCCTGACCTTCGGCCACTGCCCCAGGGGACTTGCTGGCAGCTCCCATGGACACTTTTGACAACATCAGTGGCCCCACAGGTACTTAAAGTGCCTTTCAAAACAAACTGCCCCTTGTAAGTTTGGATTCTCCCAGCCTCTGCCTGCCTGGAGGCCACTCTCTGTTCACTTCCCCTTTGGAACATTTTCAGCCCCAAAGGGCCTCATATCAGCAGAGACGGAGGCTGCCCCATGCCTGTTCCTACTGCCAAAGTCTGACCCTTCCAAGCTTACTTCCTCCCTCCTGGCCACACAAACACCTCCCCTTAGTTGAGGCCGCCTACTCCTCTCAGCATGGCCCTTTGCATCTCTGCACTGCATCCCCAGCCCTCCAGAGGAACGTCCTCTAACCCAGCGCCGCTCTCCGTGTAGTCCAGGGACCCGAAGCACTGGCATCCCCTGGGAGCCTCCATCCCAGACCTCCGGAAGCAGAGTCCCTGGGGCGGGGCCCAGCAAGCTGCTTTAGCAGGTTTGCCAGATGATTCTGATGCCCGCTAAGTTTCAGAACCACTGCTCTGATAGACTGCTTCTCCAAGGGGAGGCAGCGTGGAGCTGCAGAGAAAGTCTCGGCCCCGACTGTGTGCTCTGAGTGTGACTCAGGAAAAGGCCCCTTCCTGAGTCCCGCATCTCCACCTGTAAAATGGGCTGGTTGGCCCCAACAGCCTGAAAGCTCCCACCCAGGTCTGCCACTCCGGGGTTTTAGGAATGGACAGCAGGCCTCTGAGGCAGTGGACAAGAAAGTTTTCTTTCTTGCGCCCAAGCTCCCAGCCCTAAGCTAAGGCCCCAACTTTGTGGTCAGCAGCAGAACACAGGCAGGTCAGGGCCATCCTGTCTGACTAGCAGAATGACTGTCCCCTCTGCCTCCTCCTCTGCCATGCCTCTTCCTCCGCTCCCTGCCTCTGGGACACAGCCCAGGCCTCCAGCCTTTATGGCCTCAGCTTTCACAGGGCTGAAGTCTGTGTGTCCACACCTCAGCCCCCATCCAGTGGGTGCCTATAGGAACTTACTACCGTGGTGACAGTGCTGGCTCTAACAGTGAACGCCAATGCATTTGAACTAGAATTCTGATTCAAAGCAGGTGCTGGCTCTGAAGCTCCTGTGGGAACAGGTTGATAGGTGGAGGGGAGGAGGGGGACTGGGGCCCCAGCCTAGCTGTGATGACCATCTTGGCAGCTGCAAGGCAGCACTTGGGCCACTCCCTATATCATCTCCCCCCGAGCCTCATGGTGAACTCAGCAGCACCTGCTCATTTCCAGCTCCAGGCCCAGCCCCCCAGTGCTTGCTGTCTTCAGATGTAGCTGATCACAGGTTTTGTAAGAAGAGACTGTTCTGCCCTTTTTCCACTTCCACAGCCTTCAATAAAGATATGAATCTCCACAGCCTGATGCTGCAGTCACAATCTCTGCTCTGCCCACCCCAGAGACTGAGCAGCCTCTCGCCTGGTCAAGACGGGACTTCCCAGGCATGGGAGAGCTGCTCTTTGAGGGGACCTTCCAGGACGTAGCAGAGCTGAGAACCCGTTGTTGCTCAGTGCTGAGGGCCTCATGGATGTGAACCCCCCATTCCACGTGGGGAGACCCAGGGTGGGCCTGCCCGGGATCATCTCCAAAAGGGAGATCCATGTGGAGGGAAAGAAGCTTCAGCTTCAAGAATTACCCCCTAGAGGAGTCAGGAGCCAGAGACGAGGGTCTATAGGAACCTTGCCCTGCCGCCTGCTGGGTAATCTTGTACCCCTGTCTGTGTCCCCAGAGCCACAGGTGGTAAAACCCTTCACAAGCAAGTGTGGGAGGCCGAGGATGTTGGCAATGTATCATTAATGGTTTCTGTCTTGGCTGTCGCAGATGGAATTCACAGCAGTACTGCAGGTTTCCCCTGGCACAGGTAATATGATTTGATCAGTGCCACCACCCTTAACCCCCCCGCCTGTCCCAGATGCCCAAATTCCAATCCTGGAGTTTTAGTCTCTAAGAGCAAGTCCACATACATCACTTGTGCTTCATCTCTGAACTCTGTCTTAGGTTTATCCATGTTAACTAACCATGAGCTTGCTGGGCCATAGGCCAAGACACTGAGTTTCCATTCTCAGTAGCATATAACTCTGGTCTGGTGTGTCAAATTTGCTGATGCTCAGGCTCTGACTCTGTAAAATGGGGTAATTCAGATCATTTTTACCTCACAGGATCTCGTGTGAACCAACAAGAACACGTTTGTAAAAATAGTCCTTTAACATATGAAGAACCACACAAATAGGAGACCTTGTTTCACAGATAACAAAGGTGGCAGTGTTATAGCTTTTTAAGTTATTAAAAAAAATGGATATTTGTTGGATCTTAGTAAAAAAGTACATAGGCTGGTCTTCAGGGGGATAAAGAACAAGATGTGGCACAGAGCACACAACTGTGGGGTCCCAGGGCCTGAGGGAGCCAGGAAGGGGGACAAGGGAGTCCCCCTTGGAGGCGCTGAGCGGTAGATGGCTCAGTGTCCCACACACACCCCAATGGGAGATTTCAGCCACGGACCTGGAGCAGGAACAGCCTTCCTGTGGCAGCCCAAGGGCTCACTCACACCCCCAGGAAGGTCGCTTAAAAATCTTCTTCAACCCCATCCTGCCTCTTCCTTCTCCCTGCACAACACCAGCTGTTAGCTGCCGCCTGACCTACTGTTCTCTCTCCCTGCAGCCTTCCCTCACCCAGCCCGGGCCTGCCCCGCTTCCATCCCTATTCCTGCCCCGGACTCACTCTGAGCCCCTACTCTCAACCCTCACAATTCTCCACATCTCAGGGGGTGCCCTTCACCCAACACCTCCCAGCAGGCCGACCCCGACCCTGCTCCTATCTCCTCTGACCTCACCCCTCCCCGTGCCCCCAGCCCCTAAGCCTAGAGTAAAGGGGTTCTTTCTCGCCTTTCCTCACTCCTCACAATCAAGGGAACTCCACAGCAAGTGACACCAAATGTCACGTCAGAGAGTGGGTCGCACACTGGGGACCCGCCGATGGGAGGGGGAGCAGAGCTGGAGCGGCTCCCAGAGTCTCCAGCAGAGGGCGCGGCAGCCTCACCGCCCGGCGTTGAGGCGGCGGCTCCACGTGGGTGGGCAACCGCAGTGTGGGGTTTAGGCTGGCGTTGGCTTCAGTCTTTTCCACAAAGGGCCACGCATACTTCCGGTGGCATGGGAGGTATCTTTAGGTAGATGGTGCGTGGAGAAACATTTATAAAAATCTGAACCTTTTTGTATTCATTTTAACATCAATTAGAAAAAGTATAAACAGCACATCAAAACCATGATTTCTGGAATACAGTTGCTCAGAATGACACCGAAGTGAGATTCTTTAAAGATCTAATTTAAGGACAAACATTAAGTAACCACAAGCTGAGAAGGAACACAGGTATAGCAAAACTTGTGACTGTAGAAGTGACATCATTTGGGGAAATACTGGGTGACGAGATTTTCACATATTGAGGTATATGGGGTAACTATTTGAGTTCAAAACTGATTTGGCTTGAACTAAAAGCCTGGCTTTATGGCCTGTCAAACATACATTGTACATCTGGTTATCTATTGAAGTGAAGAGTGCACTCTCTTAAGATGAGAATGCACACTTCCCCCCCTACACCCTACTGGTAAGACCCAGATTAGTCCCTTTCCTGACATCAGGGTCATGTTGACCTGCTGATTTGCAGCTGAATACCTCCTTGAAATTTTGATGGAAATGTATCCTGGGTGTGTTTAATGTATGTTCTTTGTTCTAAAAAGATATGACTGTACTGAAACTCATGCTTCTCTGGAATGCCTTCTAAGGCCTACTCGGTTTATAATCCTCACTCTGGCTCATAACAAACTCTTCCCAATTTTGATTTATAGGTTGGTTATGGATTATTTGCATTGACATGGGTTACCAGTGGAATTAGAGTGAGGATTATGGGTGAAGATTAGAGCTAAAGTTAGGGCCCAGGTTAAAATTGGGGTAAGGATGGGGTGGGGTTAGGAGTCGGGGTAATGAGGCCCAAGGCTAGGATTTGGGGTTATATCAAATGTTGGGTCATATTTGGTGATTAGGGTTAGGAATGGAGTTAGGAATTTAATTAGGAATCGAGTTAGAGTCATTCTTTAGGCTGCAGGTATTTGTCACTTTAGCAACAGAAAAGTCCGTGAGACTGCAGACAGTTGGGCAGGAGCTTCTGAGGAGGACCCCCTAATATGGCACCCCAAGTGCAGTCCGCCTTCCTCCCCAGCATCCTCTTCTAGAAGCACTGAACCCCGGGGGCACAACGACCCAATCGAGGCATGAGAGCCTCCAGGACAATCAGGTGAGTAAGGCACCCAGCCGACCCCACTGAAGCCTGACTACCTGCTGGACACTCTTTTCCTATTCAGCACATTCACCTCATTTAGTCTGCCCAACTGTGCACGGTTCCGTCATCACCGTCATTTTACGAGGAGCACGGGGGAGGGGTGGCGCAGGAGGGTTGAGTGCCTCGCTCAAGGTCATCAAACTTGCATGAGGCTGAGTTGGGATTTGCCCCACAGGGAGACTGCGTCTAGACTGGCACCATCTGTGGTCCACACTGCCCTCTGTGCCGCTGTGGGTTGAGGGATTGGGTTTTCTGCTCTCTCCTTCCCGTGCCCTCCTGGTCTGCTGACCCCACAGGATGCAAATGCAGGTCCCAGAAAGCTCACACCCCAACCTTCTGGTCCCAACTACCCTAATTCTAAGTTTTTCTTTTGGGGCAGTGCTTCTCCAACTTTTTTCCCCATTATTCCCCCCCAAAGGAGCTTTTTAGACAATTTTTTTCCTAGTCACGACGCCTCCCCATGAAAGAGCGCTTAGGCTTTCCCGTGTACAAGATCATGACATCCGCAAATAGAGATCATTTTACTTCTCTACACAGACGTACTGTCTATCTGTTTATGTGCTGGGATCCTTTGGAGGGTCAGAAACCACTGGAATATCTAAGGTTGTTAGTGCTGCCCCCCATCCTCTGTGGGGCGATAGTGCCCCTGTTGAGAATGCACGAATTACCGTAAGGCCCCGCGTCCAGTTACAATGCAAGTAAGAACTGTCATGGGGGCTATTGACCCTTCCATGTGGCTCACTTCTCGGGTTGGGGTGAGGCGGGAATAGGCTGCAGGGAGATGGAAGGGAATGTGGGCAGAGGTCTCTGAGGACACGCTTCCCTGGAGTGGCCTTGGTCCTGGACTCAGGCTGAGCCTGGGGCTGGGGGAGTTTTGGGGGCAGCATCATCATTTATTTTTGTCTCTGAATCCAGGTGTCAGCTCCAGACCCTTTGGACCTGAATAAAGCAGATGCCTGTGGGGACTCTATTGAGAGAAGTGTCTAGAATTTCAACTGACTCTCCCTCTCAAAAAAAAGCAAAACAAAACAGAAAGTTTGGAAGTCTCTACCCACCCTTACAAAATGCATTTGCTGACAAGTGAGAGGAAAATTCCTACATTCTTGGCTCAAAGAACTTCCTTAAACTCAACCCAGAGGAATTCTTTAAAGACCAGCTGCCTGGACTATGCAAAAGTCAGTTTATAAATATTATAAATATCCCAAACTTGATATCCAAGCAGATTACAAAAGCTAGCTAGCTAACCACAGAAATTTTCCATAAAGCTAGCCAGCCAAACAAGTGTGATAGGAGATATTGTGAAATGCAGTGTCGCTTGTCTGATTGTCTAAAACCGTGTTTGTAGTGTGGAATGAATGCAGAGGGCCTGGGGGTAGAACTTACCTGGGGGCTGACTCTCTCCTGGAGTTCCACAGCCATAAAGCCCTGGCTGATACCAGGGTGGACTGATTCTACAGTAAATCCGTCTGACCAACCAGGGAGGAGGCAGAGGGTGGGCAAGGCTGGGCCCACAGTGTTGCCCTTGTGGAGTCTGCTTGTGAGCCGGGAAGGGCGCCCTGTGGTGGTTAGGACATGGGCTTTGGAGGGACCTGGTTCAAATCCCAGCTCCGTTTGGGCCTGGACAACTGCTTAGCCTCTGTGGTCTCACATGCAAATTGGGGTAATAATGCATACTTCAAAAGTTGTGAGGATCCAATGAGATACATAAAGCACTAAACTTTGTGAATTGGCAATGCTCAATAAAGAATAATGCTATACATCCAGCACCCTAGAGGAGAAGGCATCATGCTGACTCCCAGAAAGCACTGCAGGTTTCTTCCCTCCCCCCCCCCACCCCCTCCTCTTCCCTTCCCTCCCTCTCTCTCTCTCCTCACTCTCCTGGTTCCAGTCCTGTCAGGATTTGGGTGACTCTGTCCCCAGCTGCTTCTCCTGGGACTTCTGTCCCCATGTCTCCAAGCCTCCTCAACTGTCTCCTCTACCCCGATGGGGTCACCCTGCAGGCTGCGGGCTGGAAGGATTTACAGCAGTCCCCTCCCTCCTCAGCCCCCATCTGGCTCCCAGAAACAGCCATCTACAGGAAGGTCACTTTCTTGCAGCACTGGCAGAGACGTGGGTTGGACAGAGGAGGTCCTGGGGGAAGCAAATAAATACATCAAGTTTCCAGCTGGGTCTGGAGATAAGGGCTCAGGGAGACGAGGCTGAGGAATTCACAGGCGCTGCATCCGTTCACCCTTCCCAGCCTGTCCACCTCCACACTGGCTTTGCCTGGAAAGCTATTTGTGGCACTTCAAAGGGGACCTTGCAGAGAACTGAGCATGGCGGCTGTCCCTCCTGGGAGGGAGCTGTGCGGAGGGACCCTTTGTCATTTTGGATTTGGTTAGAGGCAGGCCTGACGAGCGAGAATGTGACAGATTCAAGCTACTATCCCAGCTGAAGCAGGTGGGTGGGGAGGGATGATTAGCCCCATGGCACAGGAGGGGAAACTGAGGCCAAGAAGGGAGGGAGACTTTTCCAAAGTCTCACCGGAAGTCAGTGGAAAAGCAGGTACAGCCCCCTAATGCCTGATCTCCTGCTCTGGACCCCCTTACTCTGAATCATACCTGGCTGTCACTGAGACAGGGCCATTAGAACTGGACTTCCCTGGGTGCAGACTGGAGGCACCTCTGCCTCGTGCCAAGACCCACTCAAGGGAGGGCTCTCCTTCCTCCAAATCTCTGCCCCAGCCAGGTGTCTGGCTGGAGGTGCTCTCTCCGTGGGACCTGGCAGGGATCAGCATGCTGTTATTAGAGCTGCTCCAATGGAGGGCCCAGCCTCAGTGCCTCCCAGACACGAGTGGGGCTCTGCTTCTGCTGCCCAGGAGCACTGGAGGAGGGGTGCAGGGGCCAATACAGGAGACCTGAAGTAGGTGCACCCGTCCCACTCCAGAAACAGCAGCCCTCTGCCATCAAAGAAGGCACATCTGCCTGAGAGTCTCCAGGGCCTCCTAACCAGCCCGGTCAGCGATGGCCACCAAGCTCGGCCTCTTCTTCTTCTTTTTTTTTAAATTAAATTAAATTTTATTATTTTTATTATTTTTTTTTCTTTTTGAGGAAGATTAGCCCTGAGCTAACTACTGCCAATCCTCCTCTTTTCGCTGAGGAAGACTGGCCCTGAGCTAGCATTCATACCCATCTTCCTCTACGTTATATGTGGGGCGCCTACCACAGCATGGTGTGCCAAACGGTGCCATGTCCACACCCGGGATCCGAACCGCCGAACCCTGGGCCACCGAAGCGGAACGTGCACACTTAACTGCTGCACCACCAGGCCAGCCCCTCTTGGTCTCTTCTTGACCAGACTGTCCTGGGAGGGCATCTCGGAGAAGCTGCACGCTGGGGGCATTTCCCAGCCCCACCACCTCTGTGACTTCCCTCTTGGCCTGTCTTCGGTGCGGTACAGTGAGGGGTAGGGATAGAGGACCTCCAGGCCCCAAGCTCTGATGCTCCCTGACTCTGGACAGCTCTCTGTCCATCCTTACTCTAAGGCAGGTACAGGCTTCACAGAGTCTTTCCAGCCTTGGCCCCAGGTGGCCTGCTGGAGCAGATGCAGCCCGTCCTAGTGACCCCAGCCTTCTAGAAGCCCCAAGGTTTGCACACAGGAGACATGAACATACTGAGAGGTGCAGGAGCCTGTAAGCTCTCTTAAGGCAGAGATGGTGTCTGCCCGGTTCACAGCTGCACCCATGCCAAGCACGGCACCTGACAACATGGGGACACACAATTGGCATGTAGCAGAGCCGCTTCTGCGTGGCCATCCCTCAGCTTCTTTGTGCTTTACTTCTGACAGCTCACACCTGCCACTTTCTTCCGAGGCCTGGGGCTGATTGCCCACAGGCCCAGAGACAAGGAAGTGCCTGGCAGGTCCCATCCGGGCAGCCCCTAGCCAATGTCCGACTGCCAACTGCTGTGTGCCTGTGGAAGCTGAGCTCCCTGCCTGAATTAGGACAAACTGAGGTGTGGCTAGGCCTGGAGCTCCCTGGGATTGGACTGAGGCTGCTGAAATCCCACCCTGGCTCGGCTTCTTCCCTCCTCTCCTGCTTCCCTTCTGCGCTGGTTTCTGCTGAGGCATTTCCTTATATCCACCACTTGCTTGTGAAATCTCGTCACAGCTCTGCCTCTGGGAAATCATTTCCAAAAACAAGTGAAGAGCCTGCTGACAGTGAGAGACTGAAAATATGTGAGAGGAAATTCAGCTTATTCCACGCGGCACGTGCCCCACCGTGTGCTCTGCTGGGCTTTGATGGGGACAGTAGATGCCAAGGCCCCGGGTGACCCTCCAGGAGCTCTGAGTCTGGGGAATGGAGGAGGAGGAGGAGACCCCGGGCCCTGCCCTCATGGGCTCTGCTGGGAGCCACACAAGAGGGAGGGAGTCTCTGACTACGTGTTTATTGTGCCCTCTCTCCACGTCCTCTGACGGCACCAGACAACAGAGAACCAAGAGGCCCGCAGCAGAGATGGGTGGCCAGAACTGGAAGCGGAAACAGTTGTGTCTGCCTCCTGCCTGCCCCTGCCAGCCAGGGATCCCTGGCAGCCTTGCCTTTCTTCCTGAGCCAACACACCCGGCTCCTGAAATATTCCACGATCACACTTAATCTCTAATGGCATCCCCGCCTCTGCCCCCTGAATCCCATCATGTGAAGGGCCTCAGGAAGTGTTCTGTAGCAGGAGGACCCCCCCAGCCACATAGCAGTGCCATAGTTTTGGGACGAGACTAGCTCCTGGGCCCAGGTGTGCTGATGCCCTCCAGAGATGAAGCAGGTTGCAGTGTGGTGGAGGGAAAGCAAAGAAGCTGTCCAGGGCCGTGAGGACGGGGGCAAGCAATGGTCCCCAGACTTTCCGAAGACATCCTCCTGGGAAACCCCAGCAGATGCCCCCTACAGGCCCCAACTCAACCTGCAAACTGGCTTCTCCTCGAGCTGCTGCACCCAAGAAGCAGGGTCTCAGAGAGCAGCGGCACTGAAGGTCCTCTGAGCACATCTAGCCCATCCTCCTGCCTTCACAGGGCTGGAAACTTAGGAGAGAGGACAAGGACCTGGTGAAGATCACACGGAGAGTTTGTGAAGCTGGCAGCTCCGTGCTGCCTCTGCAGTCTTCATCCGGTCAGGGTAGAGTTCTTGCTCCTGTTTGCCACCTCGACAGTAAAGAGCCTCTCTTCTCTGCCATGGGAGTGGGTGACACGCTCAGGATGCGAAGTCATGTAGGAGCATCTTTGAGTTCATAAACATCTCCTGTTCATAAATATCCAACTAATGGCTGAAGCTTCCACTGCTCTTAAAATAGCTTTGGATCCCAGCACAGGCATTTCCAAGAACAGGTTTTTATCCTTTCAAGAATTCTATGAAAGCAGAGAATCCTCTAGTTTGTATGCCTACCCAAGAAAGGCCCCTGAGCCTGCTCACACACTGAGCCCTGACTCTGCTCACACACTGTGGGTATAGACTGGTCTAATCTCCAGATGAGGGGGTATCTACTTAGGTTCATTATAATTATGTCACTCTCAATTCATCTCAACACAACATTAGATGACTCTGATCATGCAGTTGCCCAACACTTCTATTTAAAGGGCATTTTTCGCTTGTAGTGAATCTCGGGATTGACTCCTCAGCATCCATTTCAGGGCTGCATGATTACTCTAAGCCAATTAATTCCATCCCCTTTGCCAGTGATCGTCTCAGAGATGGAGCGTCCTAAGCCAATATGTGTCAGTAAAACCTAAGGAGAGGCTGCAGCTTCCAGAAAGAGAACCCATTCTCTCTCTCCACTAGTCTGTTACTGATAAGCATGTTACCCCAGCTGCTGCTGAAGTCCTCTCATGGCACCAAGGGACACGAATCTCAGGCTGAAGCCCTGTAAGGGTGGCAGAAGACAGAGACGGAAAGAACCTGGGCCTGCTGGTGTCATTGAACTACTGAATCAACTAGCCCTGAAGCCACCTCTGCTTCCTGCTGGTGAGATGATCCACGGAATAGTTTAAAACACTTTGAAGATGGGAGTTTTGTTATCTGCAGGTGAGAGCATTGTCACTGAGTCCCTGCCCTTCACTCCCCGGCTTCACCCTGCCGTGGAGGGGCTGACTGCCCAAGACCGCCCTCTGGGGAGAGCCGGCCTCGCCTGGGCTGGGCAGAACAGCTAAGCATGTTGCTCCTCCTAGACAGGAGTTTTCCATCTTCAGTGAGACAAGCACAGGCCCAGATAATTACACGTGATGCCCCTGGAAGAGCTGTCCTTAATTTTGACGGCAATGAAGGGCCTTGCCAGCAAGTTAAGCTAATTTCATGAAAGCACTGAGAGGAAGGTCATGGGCTGGATCCCAGATTATTAATAATGTTGGGCTTCATTAGAACCATTCAGGAAATTCCTCTCACTTGCCTCCAGCAAACTGCCACAGGTTGCTACTTTGCTCTGAAATCAATAGTCTTTCCATATGCAAATGTGGATTTTGTGTTTTTCCCTAGAAAGTAATTAAAGTCACAGAGCCCAATAAATACTTAAACACATTGTGATTTTAATTAAAAACCTTCCACCAAGGCTGCAGCTGCCTGTCTCTCTTCCCAAACAGACGCATGGTAACAGCAAAACTCAGAATGTGGGTTTAAGTATGTGAGACTAGAAATCTTTACAAATAACAAGAGTAATTCTGATTGCTACCTAGGCCATGGCGTGAGGGTGGGGAAGGAGGTGAAGAGAGACATTTAGGGGCAGGGCCAAGGTCCTTCCCCTCGTGGGGGAGGCAGGACACAAGTAGGGGCATGCGCAGCAGAACGTCTAATCATAGCTGTCCTCAATCCTGCCGGGCAACAGCGATGGCTAGCTCTAGCAATTGTTGAAAAAAAATACTAGCTCATTTCTGAGCACTAAGTGCCAGCAAGCAATAAGATGTACTGGAGTATACGAGGAAGCCATTGGGTGTAAACCAATTTGGCCTGACTTAGTTTTTCCAAAAGGGCCTGACAGGGCCATTGAGCACGCACTGTGCAACTTCTCCCCACATTGGCATTTCCTTAAGAATAAGCATCTTTCCTTAGGCTAGGAACTGATTGCTGGGCTCACCTGTCACCACCTAGCTTGAGACAACAGAAGTGCCACCCTGTTGTGCCCACTGAGACAGCAGACCTACTACCTGCTGTGTCCATCAATCACTGTGCTGACAGAGCAGTCTTGCGGCTATTATAAAACGGACGTTTCAATCATATGTGAAACATCCTTTTTGAGGGTATATAACCACTCTGTACACCCCACTTCTTTGGTGCCCTTCCTTCCTTGGGCCATGGTCCTCACATTTTGGCTCAGAATAAACTCACCCAAATTTTCATTAATAGATTGGTTATGGATTATTTGTGTCAACAATGGCTAGTTCTAGCTATTGTTGAAAAAAAAATAATAGCTCATTTCTGAGCCAGCTACTCAGTGCTTTGCATGCACTGACTGATTTAATCCTCACAGTAACCCAATAAAATAGGTATTCATATTTATACTTTTTTTCTGAGGCACAGAGAGGTTAAGCAACTTGGCCAAGGTCACACAGCTAGTACTTGGTGGAGTCTGATGCTAGAACTTTTCCTCCTAACCACTATGTAGAGTGTATATGAGGGAAGAAGAGATGGAAGGTGGGAGGGGGAGTAGAAACAGGGACTGGCTTCCCAGAGGAGTGGGCTTTCTGCTGGAAATTAGAAAAGGAAAGCAGCTTCCTGGCGAAAGTGGTGGGAACGCTGTGTGAATGTGGGGGTAGGGGAACAGGACTGCAGACGCTGAAAGGTGGGAAGGGAGTGTTAGGAGATTCGGCTGGAGGCAGCTATGGGGAGGGTCTCCTGAGCAGGCTGCTATGCTGGGGATATTCGGTGCCCTGGACCCTGGCTTTCTTACTTGCGGAGGCCCTCTCACATCCATTAAATCCCCAGCGCTACTTTAAACCCAAGGGCATGCACAACTCTGAGCGCAGTCAGCTGAACCGTTTACACAGCGTTCCATGTTGTAAACATTTCAGGAAACATCTGGTACTTCCAGTTTTGCGGTTTTCTTTACCCCTCTTAGAGCCAACAGATTTTCTTTTTCAGATCTTGGACATTTTATAGGTCCCCGGCAAAATTATGAGACTTAAGGAGGACTGCCTTCCAGGGCCGAATACAGCAAGCGAAGAGAAGGGCTCACGCCGCAGGGGGTGGGGTAGGGGAGGTGTACAGGAAGGGTTCGTCCAGGGAAAACTAAACTCATTGGTTCCTGCCAGGGACTACTCGTTCAATGAGGATTCAGAGGATGCCTGCTGTGCCCTGGGCGCTGGAAACAATGGGGTGCAAAGCGGCGGCTGTGCCTGTGTTGGCAGGGGAGAAGAGGTTGCTGATTCCAGGGACACAGGCTGGGTGGGCATGGGAAGGGAAGCTTCGGTGCTTTGGTTAAGCATCTCCCACTTCGGCACATTGCGCCGCGGGACTGTAGTGCCCGCGGCAGCGCTCTCCTTGGTGCGGGCTCCAGCTCGGCCCTCCTCGCGGAGCACCCCCGCAGCCATCGCCCCGGGCCTCCGCTCCAGGCGGGCAGTGTCCAGCAGGGGGCGCGCGCGGACCAGGCCTGGGCCCGAGACCTTGAGCGGACAGAGCCGCAGGAGCTAGCGCCGGGATCGCCTGGGTTTCAACCGGCCCCGCCTTGAGACCGTCCAGGTCCGCGAGGTCGAAGTTAGAGGTCGGTCCACAAAATGTTGCCCAGAGCTACAGCTCTCGGCCCCTGGGTCTGTCTCGGGTCGGAACCCCAGCCTGGTCAAAAAGCATTGGCCCGGATTCTGCAGATGCCGAATCTGGGGGCCCCGCGTTGACTGCTTAGAACCTTGTGTCCTTTCTCTCCCCACACCTACTTCCACACACCTGATAAGGTGCCTGTTCCTTTAACGATCAAAGACGTGGGCGGCCGCAGGGGTGGTATCTTGGCTCCCGGTTCCCCAGCTCGTCAATAATTGTGCCATTATTAACATTCTAGACGTTAGACTCGCTCCTGCGCGCCTGGCGGCGCCAGGCGAGCTGCGCTGTCTTCTAGCCGAGCTCGACACTGAACCCGGAATCTTGGCTCCCACCCTAGTCCTCGGCGGACTCTGCCCGGGGCGACTCGGGCTGCAGCCCTGCCAGGGCAGGCAGTGGGCTTTCCAGAGTCGAAGGCGGGGGTAAGGGCTGTCTTTCCCCCAAGGCAGGCTCCGGGAACAAAAGCGCTTGCTGAAGAGTGGGCGGGAGCCGCAGGCGCCGGCAGGAGTCGGCGCCCTCGCCTGGGTGGCCCCCTCTCCCTCGGGCGTCCTCCTGACGCCTGGAGCCCTGTCTCCCTGCCGAATTCCCTTGACTTCTGCATCTCCGGCAAGAGAGCAAGGGAAAGGGGTCTATATTGGCCCGCGGGCCCGGGAGGTCCCCAAGACACTGGCGGGGCGGGTCTCTGAGGTCCAGGGAAGCTCTCAGTGCAGAGTGAACTAGCGCGTTCTCCCTTCACTCCCCAGCCTCGGTCTTCCAGTCCCTCAACCCTTCTTAGTTGTCCCCTGCCCGACCGCCTCCCCATCCGCCTCCTCAGCGAAGGCAAAAAGAACCAGAAAAGAGGTGAAAACTGGGTGGAAGATCCACAAGCTGTGTGCCTCCACGCCGGAGCCTCGGTCCCTGCTTCTACGCAAGGCCCCCTCATCTCGCCCAGGAAAGTATCCAGGACCTGCCATCCGAGACCTGACTCTCCACCCTCGCTGCTGGGCCCCCGCCTGCCCAAGCCCCTCTTCCCTGCCAAGGTTCTCGCAACGGCCCCCTTGGGATTCCCAAAGTGCGACAACACACCCAGGACGCCCCCTTTGCTCCGCAAAGAGGCTGTGCCGGGCCCACCGCGCCACTCCTCGGCCCAGCCAGGCCCAAACTGCTTTCGAATTCGGTTTGCTAATATTTTATTGAGAATATTTGCAGGCACTTCTGGACTAGGGACCCGCTCCCGCTCTCCCACTGCAGGGTCAAAGTGCTCTGCCCCCTCCGCCCTCCTGGAAGATATCTTCCCCGCAGGGCGCCCCCTGCCCCGCGCCCTCACCCTCAGGGGGCTGTGGGGACTACAGGCCCAAGCAGGTGGAGGGAAGTTCTGGGTTCTGAATTCTGGACTGAGCGAGGTGCGCTGGTCTCAGCCAGCTGCACCGCCTGTAGCGGCGGCAGGAGTAGGAGAGAGGGAGGGACCCGGAGCGTGCGCGCACCAGTCTGTTCATATTTAATTTACAAAGGATCCTCGGAACCCCCGGTCGGGTGGCCTCTTTAGCTGCCGCGCTCCTCGCCCCTCTTTCTCCCCCACCTCCTCAGCTCATTAAAATGCTCAACACTCAAATCGGGAGATTGATCTCCGAGGCCCCAAACCCGTGCTATCGACCCGCTGCCAGAGACCCCACCTCCCGGGGTGAGAGCTGGAGGGCCACGGGCGCCCGAGGAGCTCAGTGTCTACAGAAAGGACCGAGGAAGGCGGGGTTCTGCATGTCTCCCGGAGCCTAGACCCCTTTCCCGATTCTGGCCAGCAACTCTGTCTCCAGGGCTGCCTTGGGCTTTGCAGGGAGACAGAAATAGAGTTTTAGCCAAAAGCCTCGACATTCCTGCACCTCCACCTCCTTGTTGCTAAAAGAAATGTGGGGGTTTCGCCAGAGACAGGGAGTGAGAGTCGGGAACAGCGAGTACGAGTCTGCTGAGGCCGGCTGTTGTGTGAGGGTGTGAGACGGTGGGGCGGGGGCGGGCCGCGGAGGCTGTAGGGGACAGTGTGTGGGGTTGACGGTGTTTTTGCTTGTGAGGCTGTGAATATATTGGCGTGTCGGGGAGAGGCAGAGAGATACTCGCCTTAAGTTCCTAGCCCACAGTGCGCAAGAGGAGCAGAGGTTCTGTAACCATCCCTTTCGGTGCCGCTGTCTGCTGCAGTCCCGGGGCCCCATTCGCCTCCAGCTGGCAAGACCTGAAGATGAGGCGCCTGGTCTTCTCAGGCTGGTTTCCTGGGAGCGTAGGCTGATACCCGCCCGCGCCGCCCCACCCGGCGGGGCACACAGGCCTGTGCCTTGGGCTTTGGGCTTCAACGCCGGTTTAGCCACAAAAGACAAGACTTAAGGAGTCTGGCTCAAGAGGTTGGCCAGGGGCAGAGGTGGGCCAGGGAGGAGGGCGTCCCTTCCCCGCGCACCCTGCAGGGCCGTTCACTCTCGTCTTTGGGTTCTCGTCTACTGGCAGGCGGCGGGGGAGGCTAGGACTTGTATTTGCCCAGCTCTAGGCAAAAATGGCAGGGACGGTGAGGCGCTCTGCTAACACTATCAATTATGCATCGTGTTGAACGTGGCTTCGGGGAGGAGGCGGCTAGAAGGGAGGGGTGCGGGAAGGAAGGGACCGCGCGAGCCCGGCTGCGCGCAGCTCAGCGGATCCCCTCTCTAGGTCTGCCTGCGCCACAGCCTGCATTTGCAAAAAGAGTTTAAAGGCAAAGACAGGCCACCCCCACTTTAGTCGTGCGCCTTTCCTTCCCTCAAATTCCTCAAAAATGGTTTGTCTCACGTGTTGCGGGGCGTAAAAGCGGCTCACATTCAGTTAGCAGCGGAGCTCACTGGCCCTGGCGGGACCCGCGCGTGAGGGTGAGTACGCGTGAATGTGTGCGCGTGCGGGCGGGAGAGGATGGTGAGTGTCCTGGGTGAAGGTGTGCCTTTGAAAATGTGTGTGAACATAGCGAGAACTCAACACATTGACGCGATTATTACATGGTGATGGATAATTCCAACGTGAAGGTCGACTGTGTGGAGGATGTGAAGATGTGTGTGTCTGCGCGAATGTTTGAACGTGGATGGGCAGTGTGATTAGGGATAGTGGCGGTGTCTGCAGATGTGTAAATGTGTAGGGGCATGGGTTATAAGGGTGCCCTGAACCGGCAAGAGCCTAGAGGAGGGCAGTGGATGTGGGGGCGCCCCTTGTGACCAACGTTTTCTCGGCCAAGAGGAAACCCTCTATGGCTTTAACAAATGTCGATGATGCGGGAGGTGGGAGAGGCTGTGCGCGTTCCTGCCGAGCCCGGAGCGCGCGAGGACTCTCTTCAGTCTGCAGCCAGCGAGAGGTGGGGTGCACAGACACGAAAGGAAAAACTGAAGTGGGACTTCAGGGCCAGGGGAGTCCCCAACTTACCAGTCCCTTTCTCTGCCCCTCCCCCGTCTTCTCCACAGCCAAAGCAACAGATGCGGGAAGCACTTTGGGGCTGTCGTCCTGGCTCCGCAACATCAAGTCTGGAGAAGGGGTTGCAGACGAGGGCAGCGCACGGGGAATCAGCGAACAGCGGGTAAGCCGCGGGGACCGCCCTACGACCTCGACCCAGGTGGGGCCAGATCTCGCCTAGGGTGCCGGACCTCGCCGGTGCTGTCTGGGCCAGACCGAGAGAGAAGGGGAGGGGGTCCCTCCCCTTGGGAGCAAAGGCAGAGTTGGGGACCTGGGTTCCCAAAGAGCGGAGTGTGAGAGGGGCTCTGCCGAACCTCCCAAGAGCCCTAGGTGGGAGTGAGGAGTCTAGTGTGAGTGCGTTTGTGTGGCTGCAGATAAGAAGGTTTTATTGGAGGAAGGATCCTCAGGCATCGTGGAGCTGCAGAAAAGGGGCTTAGTTATCTAGTGACAGCCCCCATGACCCCTCGGCTGGGGACCCCCTCCTACCCCCACCCTGGGAGCAGCCTGGGTTCTGCCAGATGGGAGGGAGAATCTTCAGTGATGTCCCCTAATGTTCCTGGTCCATGCAGGAGGCAGGACCTCCTTCCTCAGACAGAAGGTTGACTGAGCACCCCTGGTTCTCCTGTCTCCAGAGTTGCAGCCCAGGGCAGGTGGCTGCAGTCTACTTCCCCGGCTCCCATGCCCCTTGCCACTCGCCACAAGTTCTCAGCATTGCTGATCCGCTGGGATTTCAGTCTCAGTGGAGGTCTGTGTGCACGCGCAAGTGTGTGCCCGTGTCCCTGTGGGTGGGTCGGTTGGTGGGAGGACTTGTGTCCTTGTGTCTGTCAATTCTCACAGTGAATAGGAAGGCGCTTTGCACCATGGTAGAGAATGCTGGACAAATGCTGGGTTCAGCTGAGAGAACAATGAGGTCTCCAGGGTATACTGTGTCAGTGTCTGGGTGTCTTTGTGTTTGTGTGTATGCGAAATGTGTTGTGAATCTCTAAACCCCTGCAGAAGTTGGTGGTTTGATGGCAGTGCCTGAGTGTGTGTTTGTATTGTTGTGCGCCTGTATGGGCGTGTGTGCGAGTGCTGTGTGTGGGACAAAGAGTTCGACGGAGGACAGCCGGTCACGGACAAAAAAACCTCTTTCTGTATATCCCTTTTTTGGAGTTAAAGGAAGGCTTAGAAACACAGATAGGGGTCAGTGCAGAGCCCAGGGAAGATTGGCGAGCGGCCGAGCCCGTGGTGGGGTCAGCTCCAGGGGGAGAGGGAGGTAGGGAAAAAAGGTCCAGCTACGAGGCCGCTGGAAAAGGAAGTCAGGGCCCTGAGAGGGTGTATGCATTGAATCTCGAGACTTTTATTGAGCTCCATTCGTGCCAGGAGAGGTTCCTGGGCACAGAGGAGAAGGTTGCCAGAGCCCAGGAGCCTGCTCTAGATGGGTTTGCAGAGGCAGAGCTTGATAGAGGAAGGAAGGTGGCGCTCCATGAGTCAGTCACCTTCTCCCCTCTTTCCCTGGCTTCTATCTGCAGGATCCGCGATGGTGCCCTTGCTGGTCCTGTGGTTGGTTTGGGCACTGCTAGGAGTGGCCGGAGCGTGCCCGGAACCGTGTGCCTGCGTAGACAAGTACGCGCATCAGTTTGCCGACTGCGCCTACAAGGAGCTGCGCGAGGTGCCAGAAGGACTGCCGGCCAACGTGACCACGCTTAGTCTGTCAGCCAACAAGATCACTGTGCTGCGGCGCGGGGCCTTCGCCGACGTCACGCAGGTCACGTCGCTGTGGCTCGCACACAATGAGGTGCGCACGGTGGAGCCCGGCGCGCTCGCTGTACTGAGCCAGCTCAAGAACCTCGACCTGAGTCACAACCTCATATCCAGCTTCCCATGGAGCGATCTGCGTAACTTGAGCGCGCTGCAGCTTCTCAAAATGAACCACAACCGCTTGGGCTCGCTGCCCCGGGACGCACTCGGTGCGCTGCCCGACCTGCGCTCCCTACGCATCAACGACAACCGGCTGCGTACACTGGCTCCTGGCACCTTCGACGCGCTAAGCGCGCTATCACATCTGCAACTCTATCACAACCCCTTCCACTGCGGTTGTAGCCTTGTGTGGCTGCAGGCCTGGGCCGCGAGCACCCGGGTCTCGTTACCTGAACCCGACTCCATTGCGTGCGCCTCGCCTCCCGCGCTGAAGGGGCTGCCGGTGCACCGCCTGCCCGCCCTATCTTGTGCACCGCCCAGCGTGCGTCTGAGTGTCGAGCCGCCGCCTGAGGCACCAGGCAGCCCCTTGCGTGCCGGCCTGGCACTCATGCTACACTGCGTCGCCGAAGGACACCCCACGCCCCGCCTGCAATGGCAACTTCAGATTCCGGGCGGCACTATAGTCTTAGAGCCGCCGGTCCTGAGCAGGGAAGACGAGGGGGACGAGGTGGAAGACGGGGAGGGGGAAGGAGATGGGGACGGGCCCACGCAGACGGAGGCCCCAACCCCGACTCCAGCACCCGCTTGGCCCGCGCCCCCAGCCACTCCGCGCTTCTTGGCTCTCACAAACGGCTCCCTGTTGGTGCCCCTCCTGAGTGCCAAAGAAGCAGGAGTCTACACATGCCGTGCCCACAACGAGCTGGGCGCCAACTCCACATCAGTACGCGTGGCGGTGGCCGCTGCCGGTCCCCCAAAGCACGCTCCTGGCGCAGGGGGAGACGCTGATGGGCAGGCCCCGACCTCTGAGCGCAAGTCCACAGCGAAAGGCCGAGGCAACAGCGTCCTACCCTCCAAGCCCGAGGGAAAAATCAAAGGCCAGGGCTTGGACCGGGTTAGCGTCCTCGGGGAGTCCGAGGGGCTGGAGGAAGCGGAGGCAGGTGAGGGAGAGGAGGCGGAAGACCAGGTATCTGCGGATCCTGTGGAGGAGCAGCGGTGTGGCCACGGGGACCCCTCGCGGTACGTGTCCAACCACGCGTTCAACCAGAGCGCAGAGCTTAAGCCGCACGTCTTTGAGCTGGGCGTCATCGCGCTGGACGTGGCGGAGCGCGAGGCGCGGGTGCAGCTGACGCCACTGGCGGCGCGCTGGGGCCCTGGGCCAGGCGGGGTTGCAGGAGCGGGGCGGCCCGGGAGGCGGCCCCTGCGCCTGCTCTATCTGTGCCCTGCTGGGGGCGGCGTAGCAGTGCAGTGGTCGCGGGTGGAGGAGGGCGTCAACGCCTACTGGTTCCGCGGCCTGCGGCCTGGCACCAACTACTCCGTGTGCCTGGCCCTGGCAGGCGAGGCTTGCCACGTGCAAGTGGTGTTCGCCACCAAGAAGGAGTTGCCCTCTCTGCTGGTTATCGTAGCGGTGAGCGTGTTCCTTCTGGTGCTGGCCACCGTGCCCCTGCTGGGCGCCGCCTGCTGCCATCTGCTGGCCAAACACCCGGGCAAGCCCTACCGTCTTATCCTGCGGCCGCAGGCCCCTGACCCCATGGAGAAGCGCATCGCCGCCGACTTCGACCCGCGTGCCTCCTACCTCGAGTCCGAAAAAAGCTACCCAGCAGGCGGCGAGGTGGGCGGTGAAGAGCCAGAGGAGGCCCCCGTGGAGGGCCTTGACGAAGATGAGGAGCAGGGGGACGCAGGTGGGGACCTGCAGAGGGAGGAGAGCCTGGCGGCCTGCTCGCTGGTGGAGTCCCAGTCCAAGGCCAACCAAGAAGAGTTCGAGGCGGGCTCTGAGTACAGTGATCGGCTGCCCCTGGGTGCCGAGGCGGTCAACATCGCCCAGGAGATTAACGGCAACTACAGGCAGACAGTGGGCTGAGCCCGGAGCCCGCCTGGCCCTCCCATTCCCATCCCCCACCTGGATGCCTGGGAGCAGAAGCCTAGGGCTGGCAGGATTTATGCCCCCCACCCTCGTCCCCGCCACCTTCACTTACTCTGCCCCCTTATGACCCCCTAACCTTGACTACCGGGGACTTCTAGTGGGGAGTGGGACGATTTCACCAGTCCGCCGCCACCTACGACCATAATTGTCCTTGTGGGCTGAATTCCCCTCCACGGCAAGCACAGTTCCCTGCTCTTCCCTCCCCATATAAAACCTTACCCGCTGACCGTGAGGCGAAATCCACGCCTCTCCATTCCCATCGCAATTGTTACCTGCCCAGCAGCCGGCCCCATCGTGGGCTCTGGAGCCACAGGAAACCGGAGAAGACGTTGGAAACGTCTGGCGGTAACGCTGTGGCTCCAGGGTCAGCCCGGGACCCCTAGCAGATGTCCCTAGCGTGGAGCGCTGTGGGGTCCCGCCCCTACCCCTGCTCCGCCCTTTCCGGGGTGCACATCCCAGAAGCCAGGAGTCAGTGGTCACTCCCTAGATTTTACTTTCAAAGCCCTCTTCCGACTGGGAACCAAACCCTTCTATCCCCTACCCCCATTCAGCTTCCCACCGGCTGGAGCCGAACCCCGTGCCTGGGGCACCTTTCAGCTCCGCGCTCCGATTTTCATATTTTCGTTGTTTTCAAAGACAGCGACACTCCGGGTCTGGTGCTAACACTCCCTTCCCAGCCTCTGGGAAAACTGGGAGTGTGTGTGTGTGTCGGGTTTGGGGGGGGCGGGAAATGAAGCAGGTGGGGGGGGAATCCGTTTTCTCTCGCCCTCTCTCCTAACTTAAAGCGGTGCTGAACCGCGCGCCCTTTTTCCGCCGAGGGTGCGGGCTTGGTCCCGGGCCAAATTCGTTGTCGCTGAGTTGGGGTCTCCGGAGATCAGTGCACTCGACAGCTCCGTTTCCGCTGCTGTAAGACCGGCCCAGAAATCAGCTCGAAAAGCGCCAGCGCCGGGGGCATGGGAACTGTGGCCTCCTGGCTGGGTCTCTGGTGAGGACGTGCGCCCCGGTCCTCACAAAGCCTGCGCGTGACCGTGCGGCGGGATCCCGGTAGAGAAAAGCCCCTGCGTCCTCGCGTGTCCCACCCCCCTCCCCCCGGAAGAACAGTATTTGACCGGCGTGTAGTCCTAGACGAGTGTGCTCTGTAGGGGAACAGTCTGTGTCCTGTAAAGTGTGACTGTGTAGTGTAGGGGCAGGGAGGGAGGGAAGGGGAGGTGGGCCGCGGCGCGGCGACTCGGGCGGGGGTCTTTTTTCGTTCTGGAAGGAAAGCGTCGGGGTTGGGTGGGGGGTTTCCCGGGCGTGGGGACCAGCCCTGTCCGTGAAGCGCAGCACAAGTGCGGCCTGGGGCGGAGCAGTCCCCGGAGCCGCGCCCTTTTCTAAAGGCGTCTGTATGTAAACAGCCAATAAAACAATCGATTTGAACTGGGCTCGGTGACTCTTTGTCAGGGGACAGACGGAGGGACCACAGAAGGAAGGAGCCCTTGGGATCCTCCCGTTGGGATCCTTTGTGTGATTTCGTGTTCGTTGGACTGTCCGTGATTTCCCCAGGTGTTTCCATGCGGCGTGTGCTCTGGGTGCCTCCAACTGCAGGCCGCAAGGGCGAAACCACGTGGGTCTGGGGGAGGCTGGAAGTGAGTGGGGAGGGCTTGTAGGAAGGGAGGGGTGGATCTCTGCAGCCTGAACAAGGGGAGCGCGGGGTTGTGTGTGCGAGTGTGTTGTGTGTGTGCACAGTCCTGGGGTTGACGCTGTCGCTGTGATGGGACGTGGCTGTGTGTGTGAGGACTGCCTAGTTTCTGTGTCTCAGTACCAGCCTCTGTTTTCTCAGAGCAGCCAGCGGGGAGAGTCATAGGGGCAAGGCTGCTGGGGCTCGCATAAAAGAGGTCACAAGTAACACAAACTACAGAGCAGGCAAATGATGGAGAGCAGAAAGTGGGGTGGGGGTCCTGGCAAAACTGACTCCACAGAACAGGCTGGCGCCTTAGCCCAGAAAGCAAGTGTGTGCGTGTGTGCCCACGTGTGTGTTGGGGGAGGGTGCCCAGTGAATATTCCTGGGCAACCGTCAGGGTGGGTGAGGTTCTTGGGGTGGGCTAAGGTGGATGCTCATGTAGAATCAGGGTTGCAAGCACACTGATTTAATAGTCCTAGAAGTGGGGCTTCTGGGGTGGGCAACAGGAGAGACAGAGGGATCAAGAGTGGATGCTGTGCTACAGTGCTGGAGCTGGGCTGACTATGTGTTTCAGCTGAATTGCCCCCACGGGATTAGGGAGTAGCTGGGAAGGGAGGTGGAAGAGGAAAGGAATAGAAATGAGGGGAGCAGATGAAGATTCCATCCCTACTCTTCCTTCTTCCCTCTTTCAATCTCTTCTCATCCCTCATCGTCTCTGTGGATATCAGGTCTTCCTAACTGGACCAGTCTAGGCTGGGGCCCAGGCCCAGGTCCAGATACCCAGTATCTTATCCTCGCCTGTCTCCTGGCAGAGGTGGTAGCTGTGACACTTCCCAGGGCCAGACCCCAGGTTCCCTTCTCAAACCAGCAAAGCTGTCTCAGGGATAAATCCCCTTCTGAAGGTCACAGCCCTAACCCTGCCACTGCATCCCACCCCACTGTCAGGGACACAGCTCAGAAATACGATCTTTTAGGAAGAGGGCTGCTTTGTTCCACCTGCAAATGCTGGCTTCGAACAGGGGACTTAGACAGGGACTGACCCGATTCCTGTGATTGGTTCAGGAAACCACCTATGTGATTGCATTTGGGCACAGGCCTGGCTGGGCCCTTAGAGCCTGTCGATTTGGTCCAACACAATCCTCTGGTCATTGGGGGTGGGGGAGGAAGGGCTCTTTCCTGTACCCCCGTCCTAAGGATTGAGAGCCCTCCTGGAGATGCCTAGGATCCTGAGTGCCCCCAGGGAAATGTGCAGAATTGCTGAGAGTTCTGTCCCTTCTTTGTCCTGAGCCAAGCTTCCTAATGGATGGACACAGACTGCCCAGCTAGGCCTCATGCTCCCTGGGCAAGGCCAGGCCCAGAGGCTCAGCCCACAGGCCCAGAATGGGTGGGTGCTGGAGGTGGAGGATCAGCGTGCTGTGACATTCTGCTGACTGCCCACCGAGATACCAGCCCTCTCAGGAACACTCCATTTCCTGCCCAAATGTTTGGCACATGCACACAATGGTCCCTAGCCTCTGGCCTTCCTTTCTGTCTCCTTTTACATTTTATTCTTTCATTTCTTGCTCCTCTCTCCTCTATGTTCTCTTTTTCTTTCTGCCTCTCCCTTTTTTCTTCCTCAAGGAATCTCATAAAATCCCGGGGTTGGAAGGGACCCTGGAGACTTCCTAATCCAACTACCCATTTGAGGCTAAATTCTTTTTTACAGTGTCCCCATCAGGTAGCTGTGCAACCTCAGCTTGTACTTATCCAGAGACAGAGAGCTCACTATTCACTCCCTCCGGCCAAGGAGCCAGTTGTCTCTCCCTCGCTTCCACCCCTCAGGCCTGACTGCCACTGGCACGCTGCTCTGTGAGAACCTGTGGAGGTTTGCAGGTGGAACCCCACGTCCACCCCTCACTCCAGGGCTCCAAAGCTTTTCATTCAGTGCACATTTTTTTGAGCTTCTACTTCATGCTTCCAGGGCGTTGCTAGTTTAGCTCTCTACAGAGTGTTTTGTCACAAAACTTATTTAGAACATGGTATAGTCTACACAGAAATGGAAATATAATGATGAACACCTGAAACTTATATGATGTTATAGACCAATGTTACCATAATAAATTTTTTTTTTTATTTGGATGCTACATAGGAATGGAGTCTCATGGGTTGAGAAGTGTGTGTGTGTGTGTGTGTGCCTAAGTGTTTCCTGGGGGGACCTGGAAAATGGTCAGAGAATGCAATATGACAGCAGTAGCCTTGGAACTCAGAGCAATTTATCAGGAGCAGTAATTCTTTGAGCTACAGAAACCAGATGCCCAGGATGTGGCCATGAATCAGATGGGAAAACTGTCTGCAGAAAGGTGATTTGAAAGGAGCACTCTCCTCCTGCCCCCCCCCCCCCCCCCACCTCTATAAGTGTCTCCTAAAGATCAGCTGGAATGAGAACCATTTTGAAGATCATTAGAGAAAGTCCATTAATTTAAAAGGACAAAGGGAGGAAGGGCTTCTTTGAAGAAGCAGCAGCTGGTGTGGGGGCCTCTCCTTCCTGATCTTGTGCCTAGAATGCAGCCCTCACCCATGACATCCCAGTAACAGCCACAACTAAAGCTAACGTCTCTAAAGTTTACTTGAGTCAGTAAATGTTTGGACTGTTACTCTCTGGTGGTGATGCTGATCTTGGTTTTCCCTCCTGGATCTCAAGGTAATGCATTTTGGTAGGTAAAGGAAGGAGGACGGCATCTTGCTATGACTGCCTTGCCCCAGATTTGTTAATATCAGAACCCCAGTTATGAGACATTCCATAGGGAAACAGGGACCTTCTGTCTGCACAACAGGAGGCATCACCTGCAGAGAAAGAACCAGGACTGCAGGAGCACTGAGCAAGAGAAACTGGGGGACCTCACCCTTTCGGGGACGGGGTGCACTCTTGGCGGAAAAAGCCAAGTCCAGGTATGAGGAAAGAAAGAAGGGTCCTATGTAGAGGCCATAAATTGCCAAATCTGACCTAACAAATACTTGTACCTTGTCAATCTTCAATATGAAGTTATTGACAGGAACAATTGTGCTGGAAAATTGAGGATGGAGCAAGCAGAGCCATTTCAGTTGTAATGTGTCAATTAATTGATTGCATTTGCAACACACCCACCCACACAAATGTGTTCAATGACAAGATTTTGCCTTAGGACTCAATAGAGAATCACATTATATTAAAAATGAAAGATCTACTATGACTGGCATATAAAAAAGATTGAATTATAAAATGTCTTGCAATATTAGCATTTAGTTCGAAATATGGCCAGTGTTCTTAATGAGATTTGATATGAATTAAAAAAAAAAAAGTCATCCAAAGAGGCCACGGTGGGTAGAACATAAAATCAACTTTGGGTTAAATTAGCTGGAAAGACTTTGTATCATCCCCTGGTTGAATAAGTAATTTAGGTAATTTAAAGATGGTCTGATTTTTTTAAATTGTGCTAATGGTGTGTGCTTTGTCTGGACACGTGAATATAAGATTAATAATTAAGTCTAAGTCCATATGGAATAAGGACAATGAAAGTGTTTATATTTTTATCAACTGTTTGCTGCTTGAACACATCCCCTTGTGTATTAGGAGTTAATTTGGTTTTGGCAAATTAGATGCATATTCTCTTAGCAACACTCTAGCAAACTGGCCCTTAAATTGAGTCTAAAAGCCATTCAAGCCTTCCAACCATTTGAGAGAAAAACTACCACAATCATAGAGATCAGAGAGGAACTTCCTAAGAATTGATTAGTGTTGAAATGGGGAAAGAATGAGAATGAAGAATTAATTATCAATGCTTTTTAATAAAAGTGGCTTATCACGTATTTTGACTGACTAAAAATGCTAATAGTCACCTAATATTAATATAAATATTAATAATATCAATAGTAGCTAACATTTATTGAACACTTACCACATTCAAGGCACATACTATGGAATGTATAAATGTTGTTTTATTAATACTTACAATAATCCTGTGAGGTGGTAACATTATTATTACAATTTACAGACAAAGAAACCAAAGAGTGGAGAGGGTTAGTAATTTGTGGAAGGTCACACAGCTGGTGGTTTGCAGGGTTGAGGTTTGCACTTCAGTCGTCTGATTCCAACCCCAGAGCTCCCAGCCACCAAGCCAAACCTCCTTCCAAGAGCTCTGTAAATCAGTTTAAGCGAAGGATAATGTATTTTATATATTGTTAAATTTTCTGCTAATTACGGAGTTTGTCTAGACAAAGGGTTTCTCTTGCTGCCTCTCTTATTTCTCAAAATAGCATTTTTATTTTTTTTTACTGATTATAAAAGTTACATGCATTTAAAGTAGAGCTTTCTTTTGTTGCTGTTGAGAATGTAAATGGTTATAGACACTTTGAAAAAATCTTCAACAGTATACTAAAGGGAAGGATACATATGCCTTATGGTTCAGCAATTTCACTCCAGGGCATACACCCAATACAAATGAGTGCTTGAGTCCACCAAAAGACTCACTTGTCACAAGTGCAAGAACGTTCATAGTGGCTTTATTTGTAATAGCCCCAAGTTGGAAATAACCCAAATTTCCACCAAGAGGAGAATGGGGCTGAAGGGAGGGATCTGTGGCATAGTCATACAATGGAATACCACAACTGCAGCTCCACACAACGGTGTGGAGGTCATAACGTGGTGTGAAAGAAGCCAGACACAAAGAATATGTAATGCATAATTTCATTTACATGAAGTTCAAGTATAGGCAAAACTAATTTTGGGGAAAGAAGTCAGAGGTGCTGACTAGGATGGGAGGGTGCTCAAAGGAGTGCTCTGAGGTGCCGGAAATGTTCTGTAACTTGGTCTGGGTGGTGGTTTCACGGGTGTATGGTGCATGTGTGAAAATTCATCAGGCTGCATACTTAAGATTTGTACACTTTATTCTATTTGTTATACCTCAGTTTTTAAAAATGGAGAAATAACCCTTGGAAATAAAGCCACAAAGTAATATGTACTCATTACAGAATTACACTGTTCAATACAGTAGCCACTAGGCACATGTAGTTATTTAAATTTAAATTTTAGTTAATTAAAATCAAGTAAAATAAAAAATTAAGTTCTTCAATCACACCAGCCACATTTCGAGTGCTTGCTAGCCACACGTTGCTAGTGGCTGCTGCATACTGGGCGGCAGAGACATGCAACATTTCCACCACCACAGAAAATCCTATTGGTAGTGTTGTTACAGAAAATTCAAAAATTCAGAAGTATAGAGAAAAAATAATGTATTATTTATAATATCCCCATCCGATGAAAACAATTGTTAACGTTTTCTATTTCTTCCAGTCTCTTTCTAAAAGAATCTTTTTTAAAGCTTGGCCCTGAGCTAATGTCTGTTGCCAATCTTCTGTATTTTTCTCTTCTGCTTCTTCTCCCCAAAGGCCCCCAGTACATAGTTGTATATTTTAGTTGTGGGTCCTTCTAGTTCTGGCATGTGGGATGCTGCCTCAGCGTGGCCTGATGAGCGGTGTCATGTCCAAACTCAGCCTGCGAACCGGTGAAACCCTGGGCCGCTGAAGCGGAGGGCGTGAACTTAGTCACTTGGCCACAGGGCCGGGCCCTAAAAGAATTTTTATTAAATTACATGAGTAACATATGAATGCATTTTTGTCCTAAAATAATTACTGATTAACTGAAACTCCCTTTGACCACCACCTGTAATCCCAGTGCTCTCCCCAGTGGTAACCACTCTGACCAGGGTAGGATGTACCCTCTCAGACCATTTTGTGCATGTATTTATAAACATGCATGTATCTGTATGGAAATATAAGCAGTGTCGTTAGCACCGCCCCAGCTCAGGGAGCTTCCACCTGGTTCAGTTCAGTCTCTCCAAGGGCATGTGAAGAGTGTTATCTCCACACCCTGCCAGGGTTCTAGGGCTCTATCCCGCCTCATCTTGGGCTACTGTGGTCCTGGGTAGAGTAAGAACAAATGTCACCTGGGGCAAGTCAGACTGGGGACCAAGCACAGTCTCAGTCCAGAGCTGACAGATGTTGATCCTATTTGGTGTTCCCAGAGCAAGGTGTTGACTGCAAACTAAGTGGGGTCTTTACTCCACAAGGACTGTAGGGAGAGCTAGCCTGAGGCTGATGGGGACACTCGCTCTGGAGAAGGCTGGGAGGTCTGCAGGCATGACTCAGCTCCCACAGAGCTGAGGGGCCTCTCACAGAAGTCTTTTGCTGCTTTCACACCACAGTGGAGTCTGGAACTGTTTTGTGAGGCTGCCCAGGATTCTGTTGGTACCAACATCATAATTTTCTGAGTAGTACGGAAGAGACTTCGGGCAGAGGCTCCCTCTGACTCAGACCCATACAACTCTCAGTGCTTACCTTTTGAGTTGTTTTTAATTCATTAATTTTTAAACTTTTTTTGTTTTAATACATGACTTTATAGCTATTGATGTCTCTCTGAGTACCACTTGAGCATCCCCCAAGTTTTGATAGGCAGTGTTTGCATTGTCATTTAGTTTTAAATATTTTATTTCCATAAGATTTGTTCTTTGACTCATGAATTATTTAGACATGTGCTTTTAAATCTCCAAATGTACGTGTTTCTTCCTGCCACATTCGTTTTGTTTTTGCTACTAATTCAGTTGTATTGTTGTCAGAGAATATGGACTGTATTACTTTGGTCATTTGATTTTTAAAATTTGCTCTGAGGAATAATATGTAGTTAATTTTTGTAAATGTTCTTGTATGTTTGAAGAGAATGTTTATGCTTGAATCGTTGGGTTCATGATTACATGTTCATGAGATCAAGTCTGTTCATTTTATTGTTTACATCTTCTATTTCCTTACCAATTTTTTGGTCTCTTTCTCTATTAATTTCTGACAAAGGTGTGTTAAAATCCCTTTCTATGATTGTGGATTTATCCATTTTTCCTTGTCATTTTGCTCCTTTTGCATTGTATTTTTTTAAATGTTCTTATTTATTTATTTATTTATTTATTTATTTTTATTTTTTGAGGAAGATTAGCCCTGAGCTAACATCTGCTGCCGATCCTCCTCTCTTTGCTGAGGAAGACTGGCCCTGAGCTAACATCTGTGCCCATCTTCCTCTACTTTATATGTGGGACACCTGCCACAGCATGGCTTGACAAGCGGTGCCATGTCCGCACCAGGGATCCGAACCCGGCGAACCCTGGCTGCCGAAGCGGAACGTGCACACTTAACTGCTGCGCCGCCAGCCTGGCACCTGCGGTGTATATTTTTGAGGCAACGTCATGAGGTGTATTCCTTTTCAGTGAAATTTTTATTGAAGAATAACAAACATACAGAAAAGTATTTTCACAAAGAGAAAACCTGAATAAGCAGCACTCAGATCCACAGGAAGAAAGCAGTGAGCACCCAGCAGCCTTCTTGTGCTCTCTTCAGGCACCCGCCTGGCCCACTACCCTGTCTTCTAACATCACAGGTTAGTTCTGCCTGCACTTAACGTTGTGTTTGTGAGATTCATCCATGTTATTGCATATAATTTGTTCATTCTCACTGTGGTAGAGTGTTCCATTGTGTGAATATACCACAATTCATTTGTTCAGACTACTGTGGAGGGACATTTATGCTGTTTCCAGTTTGGGGCTATTAGAAACAATGCTGTTATAAACATTCCTGTATATGTCTTTTGGGGAATTTATACATTTTTGTAGGAATGGAATTGCAAGGCAATGCAGTATGCATATGCTTAGCTTTGGTAGATGCTGTCAAAAAGTTTTACAATATGTCAACTGACACAGTGTTGGGTGTGTAGAAGCATTGCACTGTGGTTATAACTGGCATTTTGCTCTGTGGTTATAACTGGCATTTTGCTGATTAGTAAGTTGAACACTATTGTTTGTTGTCCATTTGAATATCCTCTTATATAAAGTGTCTTTTACTCACTCTTCTATTGGGTTGTCTATCCTTTTTTATTGATTTGTAGGAGTTCTTTATATATTATGGATATGAGTCCTATGTATTTAAAATGTCTTCTTCTCTATGGCTTCCCTTTTCACTCTTTTAATGGTGTTTTTTATGAAAAGTTGTTCTTAATTTTAATGCATTCCAATTTATTAATTTTTTCCTCTATGGCTAGAGACTATGTTTTAGACCATGTTTAAGAAGTCTTCGCTTATCTCAAGATCATGAAAATATTCTCCTATGTTTTCTTCTAAAAGCATTATTATTTTACCTTTTACATTTAGATTTACAAGCTATCTGGAAGTTATTTTTGTATTTGGAGTAAGATAGGGTCAAAATTCATTTTTCTTCATGTGGATATCCAGTTCACTCTAAACCTTTTATTGAAAAGATCATCTTTTCCCCACTATAAGGTCTCGGCACCTTTGTCTTTAGTTAGGTGACCATATATGTGTGGGCTCTTTTTCTGGGCTCTTTGCCCCAGTTTCTGTCATCCTATCTCTTTCTGTGTCCCTCTTCTACTTTCAAGGATCCTTGTCATCACATGGAGCCCACCAAATAATCCAGGATAATCTCCCCATTGTAACGTCAACTGATCAACAATTTTAATTCTATCTGAAACTTTATTTCCCCTTTGCCATGTAACCTAACATATTCACACATTCTGGGGATTAGGACAGATGTATCTTTGGATGGCCATTATTCTTCCTAGAACAATGAGTGATCCAGTTTTTCTGCGTCCTCGCTAGCATTCGGTGTCATTGTCATTTTTTATTTTAGTCATTTTGATAGGTACATGGTGATATCTACTTGTGGTTTTATTCTGCTTTTCCCTAGTGGGTAATGATGTTGAACATCTTTTCATGTGTTTATATGCCAACTGTATATCCTTTTCAGCAAAATGTCTGTTCACATCTTTTGCCCATTTTCTAATGGGATTGTTTGTTTTTTCACTGTTGAGTTTTGAAAGTTCTTTATATATTCTAGATTTTAGTCCTTTGTTGGATACGTGGTTTGCAAATACTTTCTCCCACTCTGTAGCTTGTTTATTCATCCTCTTAATAGAGATTTCATACAGCGAACATTTTTAATTTTGATGAGGTTAAATTTAGCAATTTTTCCTTTTATGGATCGTGCTTTTGGTGTCAAGTGGAAGAACTCTCTACTTAGCCCTAGATCCTGAAGATTTTCTCATGTTTTTTTCTAAAAGTTTTATAGTTATAGGCTTTGCATTTACATCCATGATCCATTTTGAGTTAATTATTGTGGAAGGCATGAGTTTTAGGTGGGGAACCCATTCCCTATGGATGTCCAGTTGCTCCAACACGTTTTGTTGAAAAGGCTATCCTTCCTTCACTGAATTGCTTTCCCACTTTTGTTAAAAACCAGTTGGGCAGGGACCACCCTGTGGCTGAGTGGTTAAGTTAGTGCGCTCGATTTGGCAGCCCAGGATTTCGCTGGTTTGGATCCTGGGTGCGGACTTAGTACTGCTCATCAATCCATGCTGTGGCAGGCGTCCCACATATAAAGTAGAGAAAGATGGGCACAGATGTTAGCTCAGGGCCAGTCTTCCTCAGCAAAAAGAGGAGGATTGGCAGATGTTAGCTCAGGGCTAATCTTCCTCAAAAAAAAAAAAAACTGCGTCAAACTTAGACGTCTTTACTGCGTTGAGTCTTTTAAACTATGGACGTGATATGTCTCTCCATTTATTTAGGTCATCTTTGATTTCTTTCATCCGCATTTTGTAATTTTCACTATGCAGATTTCCCAAGATGTGGACTTTAAAAGAAAAAAACTAGCTTTTGTTTTTGTTGATCAACTCTACTGCATTTTTTTTGTTTAGTTGCTTAATTTGTGTGTGTGGAAGATTGGCCCTGAGCTAACATCTGTGCCAATCTTGCTCTGTTTTATGTGGGACGCTGCCACAGCACGGCTCGGTGAGCAGTGCTAGGTCTGCACCTGGCATCCAAACCTGCGAACCCTGGGCGGCCTCAGCCGAGCTCGGGAACTTAACCACTGCGCCACCGGGCAGGCCCCCTCGTTCCGTAATTTTTTATTTTTATTTTTATCAGTTATTTTTCTTTCTACTTTCTTTGGGTTTATTTATACATTTTTTTTAGCTCCCTGAGTTGAGAGCTTAATTAGTTTTTTAAACCTTTTCTCTTTTGAGTAAATTCATTGAAGGTTATAGATCCTCTGCATACTGTTTTAGGTAAATCCCAAAGTTTTACTATGTAACATTTTTATTCTTTTAGAAAGTTTGTGTTTCAGTTCGGGGTGATAAAAACTTCTGGAGGTGGATAGTGGTGACGGCTGCACGACAGTGTGAATGAACTTAATGCCACTGAACTGGACACTTACAAATGATTAGGATTTTATGTTATGTATATTTTACCACAATAAAAAAGCTTGTAATTCCGGTTTGAATTTCCTCTTATACTCTAGAGTTTTTGTAAGTGTATTTTAAATTTCTCAAGTGGATGGTTTTGTGGTGGTTGTTGCTGTTGTTTCATTTGGCTATTCTTTTTTAAAAAATCCTAATTTTATTATAGTGGTTTGTGAAGGTGTCCTGTATGATTACTGGGTTTTTCTGAGTTTTACTGATTTCTTTTGTGGCCTACAAAATGTTTAATTTGGGGGGAACACTTCATATGTGCTTGAAGAAAATACATACTTTACAATTATTGGGTAAAATATTTGGGGTCAAAAATGTAAAAACATTTGTACGTCAAGCTCCTTAATTATCATCAAACCATCCATATCCTTACTTATTTTCCGTTTATCTGATCTGATCTTCTGAGAGATGTTTTAAAAGTCCCCCACTTTGATGGCAGATTTGTTTTCGCCTTCCATTTCTGTCAAAGCTGTATTAGTAGATGCATAAACATTTATGCCAATTATATGTTCTTGGTGGGCTATGTCATCTGTTAATATGAAATACGCTCCTTGTTCTTTCTAATGCATTTTGCTTTGAATTTTATTTTTTCTGATGTTATTGCAACTGCTACTTTTTTTAAGTATACACCTAATATATCTTTTTTATTATTAAAATCCGTTTTTACTCAAATAATTCTCTAAGGCTTATCATGAAAAGCGGTCCTGTTCCCACTCCTGATTTCAGTTCCCTAGGGCAAACACTTGCAACTTTTTCAGCTATTTCTTCCAATATTTTCCACTATATTAAAAAACAAACATACTTTTCTGTTGTTTTTTCACTCCTGTATATTCTCTGTTGACTTTCTACGGAAGTTGAAGAATAAGCTCTCACACACACACACACACACACATGCTCTCTGTCTCTCTCTCAACCCTCCTCCCTAGATCCTTCCAAAATGATTAAATTACAATTTTTGCTTAAATCACTGTTCAGTGTCTGCATTGTAATAGTTATGCAAACACAATTCACAGCTGGTTCATGTTCTGAATTACAACTTATATTTCTTTTCTTGTACAAACTTTTATTCTCCCTGGAGTTGATAATTACCTTGTTTTTTCCATTTGCTTATTTTCTTTGTTTCTATTACTATATCCCAAAACTTATTGCAGAAACATATGTTTCCTCTCAATATTTTACAATATATTTTAAAAAAATGAGATATTTGATCAGTTTCTTTTCTGTTCTTGGAGACCCTTCTCTGAAGCCCTCCATCCTTCTGCCGCCGTCCGGGCCAGCTGCTCACTAGGCCTGCTGCACAGCTGCCATCCCGGGACTTCCCTGCATCATCACCCGCCTTTGCCCTGTCTAATGTTAGACTTCCTGCTTCCTGGATCCTGTCCCCCTCTTCTTGATTTATTCCCTCTTTTTGATAGAGCACATTCTCTAGAAAGGCAGGAGAGCATTGTGATTTTGTGGGGCCCAAAACGTATACAATTATACAAAATTATGTATGACAGAAAATACTTGAGTGAGAAAAGAAATCACAACAATTGCAATTTTTGAAAATAGTAACAGGGCCGGCCCGGCGGCGCAGCGGTTAAGTGCGCGCATTCTGCTTCGGCGGCCCGGGGTTGGCCGGTTCGGATCCCAGGTGCGGACATGGCACTGCTTGGCAAAAGCCATGCTGTGGTAGGCATCCCACATATAAAGCAGAGGAAGATGGGCATGGATGTTAGCTCAAGGCCAGTCTTCCTCAGCAAAAAGAGGAGGATTGGCAGTAGTTAGCTCAGGGCTAATCTTCCTCAAAAAAAAGAAAGAAAGAAAGAAAGAAAATAGTAACAAATACCACAAACACAAGAAATTAATCTAACATTAAACTGTATGACACACCTATATAATAATGTTCCTCTTGAAATTTTAGTCGTATCTCTGATGGCTTCTGTCTTTGTCGAGTTTCAGTCAGAAGCAGATCACTAGAAGGAAAATTTTCTATCTGTCTACCTACCTACCTATCTATCTATCTATCTATCTACCTACCTATCTATCATCTATCTATCTAGGGATTTGGTCCAGGGCTTTGGCATTACACATTGTGGAAGCTGGTTAAGCATGCTTTACAAGGCTGTGGCTTTTGCATCTTTAGCTGGAGCTTGAAGTCCGCAGGGCAGGCAGGGTGGAAAGGAAGATGGATGTTAAATGGAGGAGAGCAAGGATCAGCTGGAGTTGAAGAGCATGAGCTGGGACCCACAAGGACAGACTGGAACTGTCTCCAACCTTGAGGATGTGGGTGTCCTGTGGGAGAAGCTGGTGCTCTACCTCACAGAACTAAGCACACACAGCTGGCTCAGGCGTTGGAGCAGCTGAAGGAGGATCCATGGGAAGGTGGGGCAGTTGCAGGCCCAGCGGCTGCCCCATCGCAAGGAGGTAAGCCAGTGTGAAGGCAGCAACACGTGTGAGCTACGAAAGGCTACTGTTTCTCTCCTGGCCTCCTAATCTCCCTCAGAAATGTCTCTTGTGGCCACCCTAAATGGAAATGCATAAGAAAGGGAATTCTGGGAAACATAGTTCAGCCTAGCCAAGTCGACACATTACAAAGCCACCAGTGCTTCTTGTAATAGGATTTTGTAACATTTTATATTTTTCATAGAGAGAATTAAAAGGAAATTCAGTCTTTCCTTTAGCAAGTTTGATCAAAATTTGTTTTCTATTATTTCTAGTCGAGATTTGTAAAACATGTGACTTCACACAAGTGGACTTGTCGTTGATAATATTATTATAGTTTTGTGTCCCACAGATGGAGAGATTCTGATGAATTCTATTTCAAGATTCCCACTCAAGAAGAAAAAAATGTGCCCTCACATTTAATCAATAATTTGGCTGGGTATAGAACTCTAGATTTGAGGCCATTTTCCCTTTGTATTTGAAAGGTATTGTATTTTGCAATGTTGAATCTATTCCTGACAGGGCGGCTATGGGCTTTGACTAAGCTTTGGTCAGAACTGAACCCTCTCTTTACGATTTTGTGTATCTGATGATGGGGAGAATTTTCCATAGACTAGCCTTTGGCTCCATACATCTCAAACCTTGTTTTTTCTCCACTAGCCACATACTTAACTGCCAAATGCCATAGAACAAATTCATATTACGATACAATGTTTGGCCCTGCCCTTCAAGTCACAGCGCTGGGGGAGTTGACCTAGCGGGTGAGGGGGGTATTCGCAAACACCATTTTTACAATCAGATGATGAGCAATAGCAACTCTATAAGGAAGTGACTGAAAACCACATAGACGGATGTCACTGAACCCAAACTACATGTATCCTCAGCTGAACATATTCTTTATCTGATCCCTGATATGCCTGCAGTCACTCTAGTATCATCTGACATGAGTTCGACTTGTGACTGCTTTGAACAGTAGAATGTGGCAAAAGTGACATGGGACTTCTGACGTGGGATCCTAAGAGGCCTTGCAGCTCCTCTTGTGCCCTCTTGGGACGCCCTGATCCCCATGCTGTGAAGAAGCCCATCTAACCTCCTACAGGATGAGAGGCCACATCCAAGAGAAATGAGGTGCCTCAGCCAACAGCCATTACCAACTACCAGACACGTGTGGAGGACGTCCTGGGCTCTCCTGTCCCAGTGGAGCAGTCAGCTGACAGCAGCCATACGAGTGATCTCAGGCCCTAAGACCAGCAGAACTGACCAGATTGCAACCCACAGGACTGTGAGAAAAGAGAAATCATTTTTGTCTTAAACCACGAAGTTTTGGAGTGGTATGTCCTGGAGCAATAGATACCTGAATACTTAGAAATCACATTCAACTGGATTTTTAAAAATCCAATCTGAACACCTTTCATTTCATTGAAAACAACTTATTCACAATTTATTGCACTTAGTAACATGTTCAGATCCATTCCCAATACCTTATTCTGAGTTTCCTATCTACCACGCTTTTTTGTTTCTATTTTTCCTCCTATTTCTTACCTATTGTTAGATAAGTCAAGTTTTATTTACTGCAGTTTTCCTCCCAGGGTCTGGGAGTTACAAATTCTATTTACATTCCCCTGGCTTTTCTATTCAGGAAACAAAAGGATAGAGCTGAACCTATTTCCTCATTTTTCTTTGGGTATAGGGTGTGCTCTGGGTGTAATTAGGTTGAATTTTACCCATTAGAAGGGAAGTTACTGTTTGTGGCCTAGAAAAACATAAAATATAGAGTAAAGCAATCAAAATCACGGCAGGGTAGGAGCCCTGTGGGCCTGTCTGTATGTGGCCATGTGAGTGGGTGGTTATTGGAAAATGGCTGAGGAATGCAGCTCATCAAAGTGGTCTTGTGCTTGTCAGCCACCCAGCTGACACTTATCAAAAGCATTGGTGCCTGGAGATTGACCAGGCGTCTACAGCTGCCCATCGCTTACTCTCTGCTCTGCCTTGACCACACTTCATGCAGGCTTCTCTCTTTCCTACAGGCTCCTGAACTCTGCTTTACCCCAAGCCTGATCACGTACCAAAAAAGTGGGACGTGCCCCCTTCTCAGCCTCTTCTGGGAACTGGCTGACCACAGCAGGACGCTCTTCCGGTCAGACCTCACTGGTATTTCCCCTTGCTTGTTTAGGTTCGCTTCCAAAGATTCTGCTTATCTCTGCTTGCCAATCCTCTCCCCTCTAAAAGAAAAGCCTTTTGCTGTTTGATTTTAAGACACTTGCAGGTTTCTGAGATGGGAGTGTTCTCCCTGTTGCAATAGTCTTCCTTTCTAAAGTCTCTTCCTAGCTAAGTCTGGATTTGTTTTTAATGGACCAGATACAGTCATCACTTGCTGGGAATGAAAATGTGGATAATATCAGAAACCTGGAGGGTAGACTCCTTAGAGGCAGAAAGAATAGGACTGCCTTACTCATCTATCTTTCCCGGGACTTACACTCCGTGGGACACATGGTAACTATTGAATATGTGTTTTCTGAATGAATGAATGAATGAACAGTTGCTCAACTCAGGAGACAGAGAAGGAAGCTGGGAGACCTGGTGCCTGGCCCCTTTGCCCCAGAAGGCAGGTTCTCCCCGTTCACAGCTGTAGCTCCCAGGGATTCTGGAAACATCCTTCAGCCTTGGAAATACGTGCGGTCACAGAATGGGAAATTTTAAGTTACTTTTCTCTTACCCATTAGAAGAGGATCTCCAAAAGTCCTTACTCCCAAAGGGGTCAGTGCATGGGTAACAATAACGGAGTTCACATGGTTAACTATGACAGTCTCACATGAAGCTAAAACAACTCGTTGGAAATGCAAAAATCATTGCCAGTTACCTGCATCCCCTCCAGCCTGTGCTTTGCTTTCCTGTGTTTACCTTCTCCAGCTTCTTGCAACTGGATGTCTTCATGCGTCTCAGGGACGGCCTGGCCCACCTGCTCAGTGACTGGGACAGGAAATTGACCTGTTAGTCTCAGCTGCTCTTGACAAACCGAGTTGACTAAAATCTGTTTACCCTGCCCCTGAAGCTGCTGTTCTGGCCCCTCCACCCGCTATGGGCTTTGCCAGACCTCGTTTATCTTTTCATCACTCTTGACCAGCTCTGGACTATTTCTGGATCCCACATCTGTCCTCTGACAAATCCTGCATCCCCGCCAGCTTCCCGGCATCTGTAACTCAGAGAAGCATGGGAAAACGACATTGTCTAACAGAACCAGCGTCGTGGTGGCAAAAACATAGACTCATCAAAAGCAGTTTGGGCACACATGAGGGTCCCTAGTCACTGAACAGCCACAATCACCCGTTTTCCCTATGGAAAGGGTTTGCAGACACTTACCCATCTTTAAGCATTTTTATGGTCTGATTTTAATTTTGATGGAGTTTTCTCTTTCTTTCCTTGACTTAAAAAAATCATTTAAATCCACTTTTATTTTCGTTTTTTAATTATTATTATTTGGGTGAGGAAGACTGGCCCTGAGCTAACATCTGTTGCCAATCTTCCTCTTTTTCCTTGAGGAAGATTGTCACTGAACTAACATCTGTGCCACTTTTGCTCTATTTCATGTGGGATGCCTCCACAGCATATCTTGATAAGCAGTGCTAGGTCTGCTCCTGGGATCCGAACCTGTGAACCCCTGAGTGCCTGAGTGGAGTGTGTGAACTTAACCACTATGCCACCGGGCCAGCTCCAATCTTCCTCTATTTTTGTATGTGGGACACCACCACAGCATGGCTTGATGAGCGGTGTAGAGGTCCATGCCTGGGATCTGAACCTGCATACTCCAGGCTGCCGAAGCAGAGCACATAAACTTAACCACTATGTCAATGGGCTGGCCCCTAAATCCACTTTCAGCTGGTTGTTGCTTCTCAGAGCTGTTTGTAATAGCCACAAACTAGAAACAATGAAATTATCCAACAGCAGAAGACAGTTCCCCTCCACCTGGTGTGTTCTCTTTGGTGCTCAGCTTCAGGCAGGGGCTGACTTTTCTCCTCTCACTGGCCTAGCTTGTATCTGACCTGTAGTCTAGTGGCCTAGCCATCTGTGTTTCCCAAGAGTCTTTCCAACCACCTGACCTCTGCCTGGTCCATCCTAATCTTAGAGAGCACCTTTCCTTTCTGGGGATGGTGGCGGGGGTGGGGGGTGATGCTGAATGGAACAGAGTCCTGCCCAAGCATAAGCGATGATAAAGGTACATCTGATCTGTGCACCCAATGTGCTCCCTCTTCCACGAATGTAGCTGCATCCCAGGAGCTGCATCTACTCTCCCCGTCCCCCACCCAACGCAGAGAACTGAGGACATCATGTTGGTGAAATCCTCCCATCACTGCCATTGAGGACACTCTCCCACTTGTCTCAGTCATGTGGAAGGCCTGGAAGCAGTTGGGATGGTTACAGCAGTGTCACCTCCTGCCTTTCCATCTATACAGTTGAAGAGTTGTGCATCAGTCTAGAAAAGTCACCCTGAAGACCTAGTATGGCTCTAGTATGGGGAAGTGACATACTCTTGTTCTGTTCCAAGAGATGTTCTTCTGCTGTCTTTGCCTGGGGTCTGGCAGTGGGAGGAGGCAGGGAGACAGGAGGGGGCGGGGAGTGCCTCTCCAGCTGTGTGCAGCCTGGCTGCAGAGGGAGGGGTCTGTTCACCACACATGGAGGCTGAAATTTCACAAGTCCAGGATGAGACAGGTACCTCTAAATCAATCAAGAGTTTTCATCTCCCGAAAAGACACTAATGCTCAGGTGAACATAGCAGCCACTGAATTAGCCTGGGCATATCACACAAAGGAACCCTCACTACTGTATGCATGCTTTCCTTGATTGCTTTTTGAAACGAAGCAATTATGCTTCCTGATTCAGAGGCTGCAACTAAAATGTCCTATTGGGAAACAAAAGGAGGAAAAGAGGCGTTGACCTATTATAGTGCAGAGCTGATTCTGTGAGCTATTCCAACAAGCATACATTCTAGAATGGATCAAGCAGTGTGTTGAGCATGGCAACAGAAGCATATTCTCCCTAGCTCTTAGGTATTTTGATTTGAAAGATGGAGTTTCAAATTGTTTTCCTGATTTCTAGATCTTAATGAAATTGCAGAATATATGAAACAGAAGATTGTTGATATGTTGTCCAAACGCAAGCTGGACTTTGCGCAGCTACCTGCATATTTGGCAAACGGTGCAAATGTAGATTTTGGAAAATTCCATGCAGTCTCTGAACTTCTTACCAAAGAAAAATTTTACCCTCTTTCCGCTAAATGCCCTGCGCTGCCTTTACATAACCCTGCTAGAAAGAGGTGTGGTTTGCTTCCCTGTGATATTGAGACTTTCATAATGAAATTTCTGGTCACTTTTCAGTTTCCTCAAAGCATGCAAAAAAACCTTAATGAGATTTTTTATTTATAGAAGTGGAAGGAGATAGCCTCCTTAGACATATGCCTGCAAGCTGTCTTGTAGAAAAGACATGAACACGTTGGTCTGCTGCAAAATGATATTTTCAAAGTGTGGAATCTTCTTTAATTTGCAAATATATTGAGGATGAGAATGGAGAAAGGGGTCACTGTAAAATGGAAATTTACATGCTGTTTCTGCAAAACTGACTGATGATCTTTGAAGAGGCCATTGAAAAGGGTAAACTAAGTGCACTTGACTCGTTCTATTTAGGTGTAAGTTGTGGCAAAAACTCATCCCGTGAAAAAAATGACTCATTTCTTGGAAATAAGACTGCTTTGGAACTCAAAAAATTATCACCAGGAAAGGACAGCCAAGTTAAACAGGACTTTTTCAATTTATTACTAAAACTGGAACTTAACTGAAGTCCAACTTCAATCTCACAAGTTCAAATTACCTCTGTGCTTTAAAACCATTTTTCCTGAGAAAAGAGGCTTACCTTGTGATGCCATTCAGAGTGCTTCAAGATGTTTTAAAATGACGGACATTTTAGACAGGGATAGCTTGTGTGATGAATTTATGGATGCAAACAGCTGGCCTGCCAAAACAAGCCTTTAGATACAAACAGGATGGACATTTTTGGAGAGGTGCAAATTAATTCCTATAGGTCTAAAAATCTGCTATTGCTAATAAGTAAAATCCTAAGTGTTCCCTGCTCAAACACTTTTGTTGAGAGGATCTGTACTGTGGCGTCATCACACTGACTGACATGAGGAACCAGTGAAAGGTGGGCTTGTGAAGAGCAGAGCTGCAAATCAATGTGAATTTTACATTTGTCCAATTCAGTTTCACCACCACATGAAAGAAAAGAAGAACGTTCTAAAGGCTGCAGGCAATTCGGAGAAGTATTCTTGGAAAGGGATGCTAAAAGAGTAAAAATATCCTACTGTAGGATGGGACAGAATGAAATATGTCATTGTCATTTTTTGTTAAATATGGGTAATATCTGTTTAATTAATACTATTATACTTATATTTTCCTTATATATAAGAAGTCTTATATTTATGTGTCTTAAGAATATGCAATAATAACTAGTCTAAAATTTTAAATATCCAATAATTTAAAAAGTTAAATTGCTGTATCAGAGGACAGAAAGAATATAAAAATATTGTTAAATTTTTCTCACACATACTATGTTTACTTTTTCCTACTATTAATTATTACTAATTGCCACTGTTAATTGTTTCATTTAGATAATAGCATTTATGTAACAGAAAGCAAACAATATAGAATAAAGCATAATTTCAAATAAACACATTTTTCATATTTGTATAGTAATATTTTAAATGTAATAGCACATATGTATATAATTATCTTATTATGGGGATTTTTTGGTCTGGCATGGCTGGTATAGGTTGTCTTTCTAAAAAGTTGTTCATCCTATTTGCTACTCAGCATAATGCTTCTGAGATTCATCCACGTCGTGTGTATCTGTAGTCCAATCCTTTTTATTGCTAAGTAGTATTCCACAGTATGGATATGCCATGTTTTTTTTTTAATCCATTCACTAGCTGATGGACATTCATGTCGTTTCCAAGTTTTGGTGATTATGAATAACGCTATGACAAACATGTGCATATAGATTTTTGTATAAACATATGTTTGTTTGCTTTTTTTTGAGGAAGATTAGCCCTGAGCTAACATCTGCTGCCAATCTTCCTCTTTTTTTTTTTTTTTCCCCTGAGGAAGACTGGCCCTGAGCTAACATCTGTGCCCATCTTCCTCTACTTTATATGTGGGACCCCTGCCTCAGCATGGCTTGATAAGTGGTGCATGGGTGCACACCCAGGATCCAAACCAGCCAACCTGGGTCACAGAAGCAGAACGTGCGCACTTAACTGCTGCGCCACTGGGCTGGCCCCTGAACATATGCTTTTATTTTTTTGAGTAACTACCTAAGAGTGGAACTGACAGGTTGTATGGTAAAAGTATGTTTCACTCTGTGAGAAACTCCCAGTTGTTGCAATGGTACACAGGCTGTGCCCTTTTGAGCTCCCCTAGCAACGTATACTTGCTCTGCATCCTAGCTAGCACTTGATAATTTCAGAGTTTTAGAATTTTTTCCTTTTTCAGCCGTTCTAATCGATTATTAGATGTATTAGATGTATTAGAGGTATTGGATGTATACGGGCCCAGTTTGTTGAAAATATAAGACTCAGGGTAGCCTCTTGAGCCTTATATTATTTAAAATTTTATTTATAAGACCCTCAGAAGGGTCTCATTTTAAAATTAGTATTATTTTAAAATTTCACAACAGCCATTTTGATGGACATTCACAACTGCCTCAAATGGAACTGAGACGAAAAGAAAACATAAAGAAAATTCCTTCTGTGAAACTGGAGAAGGGAACAGATGTGGGAAAGATCCCGGGGAATGTGCGTGACTTTGAGCATATTCTGGGTGAGGGACCAGCTTTTGGCTGAGGAAGAGTCGGGGGACCAAGCCGACTCTCCACTGCCCAGAAGCTCACCCCATAGCCCTGAAAGTTCTCAAGAGGGAAGAAGGAACGGGGGAGGGCGGGGCGGGGAGACCGCCTGCCCAGAAAGTCTTCTCTCAGAGGGTGACATCTACGTGAGCTCCATGAGCTGTCAGTCGGCTGCCGATGTTGTCCCCTGCCTCGCCACAGGAGCCTGGCGACGCTGTGGAGTGAATGAATGGGTGTCCTAGACTGTTAGAATCGCCTGCCTCTCACCATCCACGGCCCTGGAGAGGTGACTGCTCTCTCCTGCCAGCCTGGGGGCAGCCCCCTTTGCTCACCCCAGGCCAAATGTGTGGCCCATCTGGTCGTTTCCTCACCACCCCTCACACCTGTCCTCCCACTGCTTCTCCTCTGGGCCATAGACTCAGCCTCCTGACAACTCCCCCTGCAGCCCCAGCCCCCTGCTCTCCCTCCTTCCTAATCTATCTTATCTGCACCAGATGCCAAAGTCATAAATCCTAGCTCTTACCCTGTTTCTCTCACATCCAAGCACCTGCACTTGCTCCTAGGTGCCCGCAAGAGAAAAGCCGACGGGTGGTGTGGCCTCGGCCCCCTTCCTATGTCCCGGCTCCCAGGGGCCTTCTGTGGGGCTGGGATTTTGGTCAAACGCCACCTTCATGTCTTTTATCCTTCTCTTTCCTGCTGAAGCCACATCCTATTCAGACTGTCAGGCCCCTTAAGAATCAGACAGACATGGGTTTGAACTCTGGTCTCCTTCTTTCCTAACCAAGGCAACACTGACAAATTCCTTAACCTGTCCCCTTCAATGTCCCCTTCTCTAGAATGGGCAATAAAAATACCTACCTTTTGTGTGGTTGTAAGGAGATGGTATGGATAAAGGCTCTGGCACATAGTAGGTATTTAAAGAACAGTTGATACGATTTTTGGTAGTTCCTGCCTCAGGTAAGAAACAATAAAAAGAGTATAAGTAATTTTTTTCTGACCCCTTCCCAGCCAAAGAACTGGAAGGTTCCTCCCTAAAAATAATGAAGGAACTGCCTGGGAGCGATTGGGTTTCATGTGTGGGTGCTGCTGCCCTTGAGTAAAGTGCCCTCACCCTTGCATTTAGGGTACTATCCAGCCTAATGGCTCACGCACCCTAAAGAAGAGCCAGCCAGTCAAGATGCTCCCCCCAACTCCCCTTTGCCCCCTTCCCACCCCCAGCCAGCCTTCCTTCTCAAGAGAGAGGCCGCATGGGCTTAAAGACCAAGCGCACACTAGGAAGCCGTAGGGAGAACAACGAGGGAAGGAGAACTCTCATTCTCCAGCGTGGACCATTGGGATCGTCTCCTGGGTGAGCCTCGTGAAGGAGGAAGATAAAGATAAACCAACAGACAACGGTCCCCTGACTGGGAGTTCCCTGAGGGCAATCACTGAGCCGGGACTGGACAGAGGGGAGTCCAGAAAAGACTAATGATGATTGGAGTTGTTCCAAGAAGGGCACCCTCACAACTTATCCAAAGCAATGGGTCTCCTTGGAGTAGAAAGTTCTCCAGCATTGATGGTATTCTAGAAGGAGCATTTTGGTCAGGTATGCAGGAGGTGAATGATGCTTCAAATGCGCTCTTTGATTAGACGCCTTCTCAAGCCAGACCTCATTCTGGGCTCTACACCTGAGGAGCTGCTTGAAAAGAAAGAATAAACAGAAGACGCTTATATGTCGTTAAAGCAAGTAATTAAGGAAAGTAGCGGCTTTTAATACCAGGCAATGTCAGCACAAGGAGATGTAGACAAGGCTGGGTCATTTTTAGTATTTGATGACGGCACATTACTCTTTTGACAATAAGAATAAAGAAAGCAATTAGAAAGTCCAGGAAAATCCAAAGCTGTACAAAAACCATCCCCCAAATGTAAAGCAAATGAAATGAGGCATGTCTTTGAGCAACTGACGGAGCCTAAGAAAATGGAATGCATTTGACCTTGATGCATTCTTAGCCACCCTTTGCTTCCTGGATGACAATGGATCAGAAGGGAAGGAAATGTAACCCTTGGATGCTCCCTGGCTCAGCGGTGAACTATGCTCACACAGGCGTGAGAATGTGATACTGGTTTATTGATTTTTTTCTTAACTTTTTTTTTTGAGGAAGATTAGCCCTGAGCTAACATCTGCTGCCAATCCTCCTCTCTTTGCTAAGGAAGACTGGCCCAAGCTAACATCCATGCCCATCTTCCTCTACTTTACATGTGGAACACCTACCACAGCATGGCGTGCCAAGTGGTGCCATGTCCACACCTGGGATCCGAACCTGCGAACGACGAGCTGCCGAAGCAGAACGTGCACACTTAACCGCTTCACCACCGGGCCGGCCCTTTCTTAACTTTTAGTCAATCTAGGGACAAAATGCAACTGTTATAATTATCACTTCAGAAGAGTATTTAAATATTATCATCTTTTAAATGTATTAGTCAGACTGTGACAGACTTAGGATGAGAAATAAAAGAATGGGGAGCAGAAGAAGAGAGACGGGAGTGGTGAATTTCTCAGTTTATATGGTGGGAGGTCATTAGATTGTATCTCCACTCCATGGGCTAGGAAGTAAGGTGCATTATTTAGAGCACGAATGTGACCAATAGAAGAACCAAGAATATTTTAACCGGCCAAGCCCAGGGGGAGCAGGGGATGGAGGAAAGGGAGCATAAATGAGTAAAGCTTATTTCTCTAGAAGAACGCAATAGTTTCCCAGGGCTGCCATCAGGAAGTGTGGAGACTGGGCGACTTAACCGCGGAAATGTAGTGCCTCGCAGGCTGGAGGCGGGAAGTCTGAGATCAGGGTGTCGGCAGGGCTGGTTGCTGCTGCCGGCTGGGAGGGAGACTCTGTTCCGTATCTCCCAGCTTCAGGCGGTTTGCTGGCAATCTTTGGTGTTTCCTGGCTTGTAGATGCCTCACTTTGATATCTGCCTCCATCTTCACAAGGCGCTCTCCTCTAGGTCCTTACATTGTCTTCTCTGCGTCCAGATTTCCCTTTCTCATAAGGATGACAATTATACTGGATTAGTGCCCAACCTAAAGACTTCATTTTAACTTGATGACCTCTTTAAAGACCCTATTTCCAAATAAGGTCACATTCTGAGGTCCTGGGGTTTAGGACTACAGCATATCTTTCTGGAGAGGGTATAATTCAGCCCATAACAGAGTTATCAGATATTGTCTAAAGTTTTTATATCATAGCAGTCTGTGCACATAATTTAGACGTATGCAGGTCAGTATCACTGCAATCCAGGTGAAGAGGTCCCCGCCCTGAGCCCCCTGCTTCAGACCCTCCTCTGGCCTAGAGTTGCCAGATTTAATAGAATTTCAGATAAACAATGAATAGGGTTGTTTTAATGTTTTTAGCATAAGTATAGTCCATGTAATATTTGGGATGCACTTATACTAAAAACTGATTTTTGGCTTATCTGAAATTCAAATTTAACTGGGGTCCCATATGTTATCTGGCAGTCCTTCCTGAGCCATGCCATTCCAAGGGGACCTTTCTGCTAGGAGTCTGCATCCCTACTTCTGGCCCAAGCTTTGAGGACCTGGGACCCTGGAATTCTCTGGCCACATGAAATGGCTTGAGCCTGTTTCCAGGGCCTCTGTAAGTCTCTTCACCCTGACCACTCCTCCCCAGGGAGAACTATACTAGGGTGTGTGCACCCCTAGGCCCAAATCAGTTTAAGGGAGGTGGGGGATGTGGACAGAGCTTGGGGGTGAGGGTTGGGGTGTCTACCTATGTATGCACAGGGCCCCTCATGGTACCGAATGGAACCTGGGGTGGGAAGAGAAATAGGACAGCTGCAGGCTGGGGCTGGGGGCTGGCTCCGTCTGCCTCTCTAGTTCTGGTGAGAGACTCTGAGGGGTCCAAGAATTCTAAATTCGAACTCGGCCTTTAAGAGCTAGTGAAGGTACATTTGTCAATGTAGGAGAATAGAACATATCACATAGTTTGCAGGATTTATAACTTTTAAATATTTAGACATATGGTATGTGTGCCTCCAACTGTACTCTTGCCCCAGGCCCTATAAATGTTCCAGGCGGGCCTGATGGGTGCAACCTCAGCAGAACTAAAAGCAGAAACCATCCTGAGTTCTTGCCTCTGGGGAATGGATGGTGGAAGGGAATGGGGCGGTGGGGGCAGGGGTGGGGAGTGGACTGTAGTGTTTGATTATAGGCTTCTCTGTCAGTTTGCTCTTCTGTCTTGCATGCTTTACTTTGATAAAACTTTTGAAAATTACTTAAGTTCCCAACTCCTCCCTCAAGTCTTCCTGATCCCCAGCTCGCACCTGCCTTTTGGAAGCTTCTACAACCCTCGGTGCTGTGCAGCATTCAGTCCTGTCCAGGCTGCCCTCCTGGAGGCCTCTGCAGCCAATGCCACCTCCCCACACGTACTGGCCGCCTGTCTCCTCTTCTTGTCTCCCCCTGAGAGGTAACCTCGGGCCAAGGTCAGCACGGCCTTGTTTCCCTGCGCTCCCAGTGGGGAGCAGCCTCAGCCAGGAGCTCCTCTCCTCCCTGCATCTCCAGGACACCCCTCAGGGTTGGGAGAAGCCCTGGGCCCTGCCTGCTGCCTCTTTCTGGCAGTCGGTGTGGAGCAGCATCGCGTGGAGACAGTGCTGCAGCCTGACCTGTTGATGAGAAGCAGGTGTCTGCTGTGTCAGATGGCTTTCTGCTGTCGGTGAGATGCCTGAGCTTCCTCCTGGCTGCCCCGGGCCTTTCCCATCTCTGTTCTCTTCGTGTCTCCATCTCTGTCTGCTCCTCTTTGTCCCTGCCCGTGTCTCCTTGTTTCTCCTTTTGTCTCTCTTTGCATTAGTCTCCAGCCCTCTGCTCACTGCCTCGATTTCACTTTCCCTACGGGGCACAGGGACCATTGCTACTCTCCCATTCCAGACCCCAGACCCTGCTTCACCCATGGGGCTAAATTTCCCCTGCCTCCCACCCCAATAAACCTGCACCCACATCTAATCCTGGCCTCTCCAGCTGACCCCTAACAAATGGCCCTTGGCCCATTCCTAGTGCCCCACAGCTAACACAGGGCCTGGGATCCTGACCCGGTAACTCTAGCCCCAGCCTAGAACCTTAATTCAAATACTCCCTCTCATTCATAACACTCCCCAATCCCACCGCCAGCCTTTGGGAGGGTCTGGGCTGAAAACTGGAGATCTGGCCTGGGAGGAACAAAAATAATTCCTGTGAAATATGCTCCAGTTAGGGCTGCTGCTGAAAACAGTGCCTGCAGACTGAGGGAAAGGTCGAGAGAGGGCAATGAGGATGGTGCTAGAAGGGGCACCAGAAATGCTGGTTGGAGAGGGGCCAGTGAGAGGGAGGGCAGGGACACATAGAAGGGGGTGCTGGTGAGTCCCTGGGCAGATGCAGGAGGGCTGGGGGGTACGGGCTTCTTGCTGAAAGCCCAGAGATCATTTTTCATTCATTCACTCAACAGCTATTTATTGAGTACCCACTACGTGGCTGGCCCTTTGGCCACCCCGGGTAATGCAGTGAACAGAACCAAGTGCTCACCCACATGGAGCTCACTTTCAGACTGGGGAGAAGGACAAGAAACACACGCACAGATATGTCAGGGTTACGTGACATAGGAAGAGGAACAAGTAAAGCAGGGTGAGGGGACAGAGAGTGACAAGGCTGTTTATATGATGTGGTTGGGGAAGGCCTTTCTGAGGAGCTGTCATTTGAACAAAGTCTCTATAGAGAAGAAGAAATGAATCCTGCAAATACAGGGAGGCCAGAGTCTAGTTGAGAGAGAGTAAGAGCAGCAGCCCCAAGGTGGGAGCAGGTGGTGGGGGATGGCTGCACTGAGCAGGGTGGAGTTGAGGCAGAGTAGCGATCACCGAGGCACAGCCTAGCTTCCAAGGTCTGAGGAACCAAGACCCTCACACTTGGGTGTGGAAAGTGAGGAAGGACGTGGAAAGGTGGTGCCAGCTGTAGGGTCAGCCTGCGGCCAGGCTGGCTTTTCCTGGGTTGGGGCCTCTGGGTTGAGGCAGGAGAGGTGGGCCTGCCCTGCCACCCCCACCCACAGCCTCAGGTGCACATGCAGTGTGCCCACACCAGGTCATATACCCAGAGGTGTGCACACCAATAAACACATCTGGAAAACCAGTACAGGCTCACGTGCATGCAAGTAGAAATGATCAGATGTGAATACACTCGTGCACATAGACTCTTTGTGTAAATGTAGACATTCATGAGAAATTCTAGAATGGCAAAACATCAGGGCTGAAGGACGTTAGACCATCTCACCCAAGTCACACATAGGACAGAGAAACTGAGGCCCAGAAAAAGGAAGGACTTTCTCAAGTTCCCTAATCTGGTGGTCTGGGCAGATCTCAACATCCCCCCACTCCCGCTGCCAATGCGCACACGCACACACACACACACGTGTTCACGTACGTCACACAGAGTTCCTTCTGTTATCCCATCTTCTCAATGGCCCAGGCCGGCCTCTCCCTCCCAGGAGACCCACAGGCTTAAACAAGTTCCGCCAGGAGCCCTTTAGCCTGAGCTTCCCCAAGTTATTCCTGCAAGCTGTGTGGAGGGAAGTGGGGTTGGGATCAAGACCGACCTGCCCCTCTTGGTAGAATGGCAACAGCCTCACGAGCACAGCTGGCCACACATCTGAGTGCCCACTGTCTCCTTCCCTTGGTTGCCTATCTCAGGGTCCATGAGACCTTCCTCTCCTCCCTTTCTGCCTTGCTTCCTTCTCGACCTTCAGGTCTGACCCTGGCTGTCACTGCTGATTCTCTGCTTTCTTGCTCTCTTTCTCTGCACTTCTCTCACCCATTTCCCCGTCTCTCAGTTTCTATCCAGTTCCCTCTCTGCTGGGCTCTGTCCCTCTCACTCTATTTTCTCTCTCTCTCCAGGATCTTCTTTTGCCTTCCAGGAAAAGCTGACGTGGCTGCGCCAGCAGCCCCCCGGTCAGAGGGCTGAGGCCTCTGAGGGGTGGGGGAGTCACAGCTGAGCAGCCACAGCTGGGAGGGATTGGCCTCCGGTGGGAGGGGAGGCGGGAGCAATGGGAGGAGAAAGGACTGGGCCTCTGCTCAGGGCAGAGAGGGCTGAGGAAGGGGGAGCAGGAAAGGAAAACCCTGTGGGAAGAAGTGAGCACCACCTCCCCTGCTAGGGGCACCAACCGTCCCCACGCCTTGACTGTACAGATTTTAGAGCTGAAAGTCCTGTGTCCCAGAAAACCCCTTGGTCCAGGGTAAACCAGGACCATTGGTCACTCTGCGACGAGCTACTCTGAGGCCCACAGGAGCCAGGGCCCGGGCTGGCAGAAGGGGCTCCCACACCTGGCCCCTTTCCCCCTCCTCCCCACCCCCCATTCTCCCTTCCAGTGTTGCAGGACTGCTGAGGGGTTTGAGGTGGAGGGGTTTGAGGGTCTGAGAGGAGCTCTCCAGTCCTGGGCCTCTGGGCCTCCATCTGTGATCCAGGGACAGCCAAGGAATCCACATACTCACCAAAGGTCCCCATCTCCAGGCCTGAGCCCAGCTTGGAGGAGACCAGGAGAGGGAAGACAGCGGCCTAGGCAGCCCACAGGGAGCTGCACCTCTGGCTATCTCCTCATCTGCTAGCATTATCTCTTGTGGGATGGGCTTTTCAGGAAGAACTTTCAGCTGGTGACAGCCTGGGGAGAGTGAAGGGGCTGCCTAGGACGTAATAAGCCCCCATCCCTTGGAGATGTGTACAACCACTCCTTGGACTCTGCAGGGGGCAGCCTGCATGTCCCACTGTGAGGTGCCTTGGAGGATCTCATGGTCCTTAGCTGAGGCCCACTGGGGCCGGGTGGCCCTTATCCTATTGTCCTTCACGGTGGAGGTGGGGCATGGCTACACCATAGGCAGTGGTGGGGTCTGGGCAGAGGAGGAAGAACTGCCAGTGACGGATGCATGCACTCAGTTCTATCTGGGTGGGCTGCTCCTGCCCTTGGCCTCTTGTGGTCCCCATGGAACTCCCAGTTTCCACAGTGGGATTCTGGGGGCAGTCTGGTATTCAGCTGTCATCAAGGTCTCCAATGATAGGGAATGGGGAGTCAATAGTTCCCCTCCTCCAGGAAGACTGGCAACACACTCACCCACCCAACAGAGTGTGAGTCTCCCATACTGTGCAAAATAGTCTTTAATGTCCTGTGGTAAGGAACCGTATGACTTTGGGCAAGTCCCTTCTCCAGTCTGAGCTTAGAGCCTATCAGCAAGGTGAGGAGACAGACAAGGTGACCTCCAAAGCACCTTCATTTCTGGCGTCTGGCATGCCAATCCAATTCGTCCATTCTAGTGAAAGGATGCTCATTAAGCATCTCCTCTGTGCCAGGGATTCACAGCAACTGGGACGACGAGAAGACTACCTTCAACAACCTTCCTTTCTAGTCGGTGGGGGGGGGGGGGGGTCTCACATTAAAAACATAAGAATAAATTTCTGCTGAGTGAATTAATTGATGAAACCTCTAGTAAGAGAGACAGAGTCCCAAACAAGGAAGCAAGCTAAAAAAAATGCAGCTTGAAGGAAAGAGGCAATGCAGATAGAAGGAAACTTAAAAAAAAGAAAAAAGAGCTATTATTATCCTCAGAGAAGTAAAATATAGTACCCTTGAAATAAGAACCGGATGCAATATGTTTTAAAGAAAACATTCAGCAAATTAAAATGGAATCTTTGAAATTTAAAATTTATAAAGCAGAAATCAAAAGCTCTATCAGAATGGTAGAATGACAACATTGAGGAGACCTCCTAGAAAGAAGGACAGAAACAGAAATGACAAAGGAGGGAAAAGATAAGGAAGTTAGGGGTCCCTCCAGGAAGTCCTTCATCTGGTTCACTGGGGTCCCAGAAAGAGAGAACAGAGGACACGGAGGTCAGGAAATCATAAAGGAGTAAATCAAAAGCCTTTCTGGAGCCGAAGAAGATGGACTTCCACTCTGACTGAACGACGTGGACTTCCAGTCTGACCGAACGATGTGCCCTTCCAGTCTGACCCAGTGACGTGCGCTTCCTGTCTGACCGAACGACGTGCCCTTCCACTCTGACTGAACGACGTGGACTTCCAGTCTGACCGAGCGACGTGGACATCCAGTCTGACCTAGGGACGTGGACTTCCAGTCTGACTGAGCGACGTGGACTTCCAGTCTGACTGAGTGACGTGGACTTCCAGTCTGACTGA